>NC_045752.1:26060491-26068046 GCF_008692095.1 Etheostoma spectabile
AGTGTCAAACAGCCCCGGAGTGTCAATCACGGCGACCGTTCGGCCTCCGACTTCTCCCTCAGCTCTCTTGCATTGAGTTGTCCAGGAAGAAGAACACAGTTCAGACTCAAATGCTTCTCTCCCCAAGATGGTGTTTCCTGCTGCGCTCTTCCCTGCTCCTGTCTTCCCCACCAAAATGATTCTGAGTTCATCCCTTTTCTTCTGCTTCCGGGATCCTGTAGGGATAAAGCATAGCAACAGCTTTGTTTTCAGCTTTTTTGCTGCTGGCACTGTATAAACCATAAATCCAATATGCCGATATGCGCTATGCAACAAATTCTGTATCATCTGTATTTGAAAATATAAACAGGAGAAAACACATTTATATAGTACTGTAGTTTTGTAAAATGCAGTTTTGTAGTTTAAAGGGTATTGTAATGTATTCCAAATATCTTCCACACTCACAGACCGTTCCCCAATATGGAAAAGACCTACGTTTTTTTTTTTTACTGCCACATGCGGTAACATGCACTATCAACGCTAAAGCAGAGTAGCTTGGATTACAACACACACAGTGGGACTTCATTCTCTGGACGCCATCACTTCTACGAACTGCCACTCCCCCTCCGCCTGCTACTTCAGCACCGTGGACAGTGCCGTGGTGTAAACTGAGCCCTGGGTATCCTGCTCTACCCCCCCTCAGGGGACCACTAAGGTCTATATAAAAGAGACTTCAGATACAGTATTTGGGACCACTAAGGTCTATAAAGAGACTTCAGATACATTATAGGGGACCACTAAGGTCTATATAAAAGAGACTTCAGATACGTATTAGGGACCACTACTATTAAAAGAGACTTCAGATACAGTATTAGGGACCACAAGGTCTATATAAAAAGACTTCAGATCGTATTAGGGACCCTAAGGTCTATATAAAGAGACTTCAGATACAGTATTGGGGAACCACTAAGTCTATATAAAAGAGATTCAGTACAGTAAGGGACCACTAAGGTCTCTATAAAAGAGACTTCAGATACAGTATTAGGGACCACAAGGTCTATATAAAGAGACTTCAGATACAGTATAAGGGGACCACTAAGGTCTCTATAAAAGAGACTTCAGATACAGTATTAGGGACCACTAAGGTCTTTAAAAAGAGACTTCAGATACATTATTTAGGGGACCACTAAGGTCTATTAAAAGAGACTTCAGATACAGTATTGGGACCACTAAGGTCTATATAAGAGACTTCAGATACAGTTATTAGGGGACCACTAAGTCTATATAAAGAGACTTTCAGATACAGTTTAGGGGACCACTAAGTCATATAAAAGACTTCAGATACAGTATTAGGGACCACTAAGGCTCTATAAAAGAGACTTCAGATACAGTATTAGGGGACCACTAAGGTCTATATAAAGAGACTTCAGAACTATGAGGGGACCACTAAGGTCTTATAAAGAAACTTCAGATACAGTATTAGGGACCACTAAGGTCTATATAAAGACTTCAGATACATTATTAGGGGACACTAAGGTCTATATAAAAGAGACTTCAGATACAGTATTAGGACACTAAGGTCATATAAAAACTTCAGATACAGTATAGGGACCACTAAGGTCTTATAAAGAGACTTCAGAACAGTATTAGGGACCACTAAGGTCTTATAAAAGAGACTCGATACAGTATTGGGACCACTAAGGTCTTATTAAGAGACTTCAGTACAGTATTAGGACCCTAAGGTCTGTATAAAGAGACTTCAGATACATATTAGGGGACCACAGGTCTATTAAAGAGACTTCAGATACAGTATTAGGGGACCACTAAGGCTCTATATAAAGAGACTTCAGATACAGTATTAGGGGACCACTAAGTCTTATAAAGAGACTTCAGATACAGTATTAGGGGACCACTAAGTCTATATAAAAGAGACTTCAGATACAGTATTAGGGACCACTAAGGTCTATATAAGAGACTCAGATACAGTATTAGGGACCACTAAGGTCTCTATAAAAGAGACTTCAGATACAGTATTAGGGACACCTAGGTCTATATAAAGAGACTTCAGATACAGTATTAGGGGACCACTAAGGTCTATATAAGAGACTTCAGATACAGTATAGGACCACTAAGGTCTATATAAAAGAACTTCAGATACGTATTGGGACCACTAAGGTCTATATAAAAGAGACTTCAGATACAGTATTAGGGGACCACTAAGTCTATTAAGAGACTTCAGATACATTATAGGGACCACTAAGGTCTATAAAAAGAGACTTCAGTATACAGTATTAGGGGCCACTAAGGTCTATAAAAAGCTTCAGATACAGTATTAGGGGACCACTAAGGTCATATAAAAGAGACTCAGATACAGTATTAGGGACCACTAAGGTCTATATAAGAGACTTCAGATACATATTAGGGACCACTAGGTCATATAAAAGAGACTTCAGATACAGTATTAGGGACCACTAAGTCTATTAAAAAACTTCAATACAGTATTAGGGACCCTAGGTCTATATAAAGAGACTTCATATCCAGTATTAGGGACCACTAAGGTCTTATAAAAGAGACTTCAGATACAGTATTAGGGACCACTAAGGTCTATAAAAAGAGACTCAGATACAGTATTAGGGACCCTAAGGTCTAATAAAAGAGACTTCAGAAACAGTATTAGGGGACCACTAGGATCTATATAAAAGCATCCAAAAAGCACCATGTCATGAAACCTTTGAAGCCATTGCACCTCAAGTCCATATTTTGTGTTTTTGTATTCTATCAGTTACGAAAAATTCACATGAGGAGGATTTTTGTGGCCCTCTCACATTTAGGTTGCAAAAAAAGTCAAAGGTCATTTGTAGGTATCATTCTGCTAAACAACTTATTCTTTTAAAGTCCTGGAACTGGTTACCTGATTACTGGAAATTTGCCTAATTTTGCTGTCTAATCTTTCATACATCCTTTGTTTTGCAATCAGAACCTACCAACCCCAATCCCTGGATGCAGGGGAAAAACGCAGGAATTCAAACCTGTCCTGAAAACGGAAGAAAGTTTTGTAAACGTGATCGACACAATGCAAGGTTGTGTTTATTTTTTTAACATGCGGCAATTTTGGACAAAAAAATGCGGACTTGGTGTGCAAAGGCCTTTAGTCTGATGATATTTCAGAGCCATGGTTGGGGCCATAGATTCAACTTCAGAAATCTCATTCAGTTAATGTATCAATGAGTCGGGCAGACTACTACAGACTTACACTGTGCTATGTCAGTGTAACATGCTTCTTTGTCCACCAGTGGAAACATTTACCTCGAGATACTAGAGTCGGGAATCGAACCACCAACCTTGTTATCATTGGACACCCCTCTACTTCTCACAGCTACACCAAAAATTAGCGTTTTTGGCTTGTCAATTTAAAGGCATTCAATCGTTGGCACGTGCTTGCAGTTCAGTTGCACAGCCCAATGCAGTGTGCGATGCTATGGGAGAACCTAATTACAGGTGAGACCATTTGATAAATAAAGTGGGCTAGTAGACCAGACTGAACCCCCGCCCCCTATGCTTTCTCGCTGCTACTCCGGGATGGAGAGGGGAGATGGAAGGTTAACAAGGAGCATGCATGTTTTGCTATTAAGGTGCATTGCATCCCCCCTCAAATAGCATAGACGTCATTCAGACACAATACATCATGGTGAGTACATTAATAATTTTAATTGTTACTGAAATATAATAGCCTACAGACAAGATTCTGTTCAAGGTGTGGCATAATACAAGTCAATTAACTTTTATTTCAGGTACAAAATATTTCAGTTATCAACAAAACGTGATTACGAGAGGCATCTTTAATGCAAGTTATGTGTACAACAAGATTACACAAGACTAGGGGACTAGCTTTATCCTAGAAAATAATCATGTATAAACATCAATATTTAACTGTGTGAGCTACAGTCCTTATTGCACATGGCAACGCTCTGAAACTTTCACTGATATGGCACCAATGGCGGCTCCAACAGCTGCTCCAGCTGCGACTCCTACTGCTATACCAATTGGACCTCCAACAACTCCAAGCAGACCTCCTACAGCAGCACCACAGCCTGTTGTTATAACTATTACCGGACCAGTGATAAAGTCATTGGATCTTTCAGCTTGAGCTCTGGCTTCATGCATGTATCTTCTATTCACCTGGATCTCCTCCTTACGGTAGGCCTCCTCCGCATATTTGGCTCTCAGTTCATCCAGCTCTTTCTGCCTCTGTGCTTCCAACTCCGCCAGGAGTCGCCTTTTCTCCTTTTCTATGGCTGCCTCTGCTCTACTGAACATTTCATTGGTGTAGTAGCTTCCCCCGTTGGCCACAGACATCTGGTCAATTTTGTCCAGAAGCTTACTGGTTTGTATAATGTCTTTGATTTCGTTGTTAAGGACATGGTATCGATTGGAGCACTTCTGAATGATGGCTCGCAGGTCAGAACTCTCTGAAATATAGCCCTCGATGCTTTGCCTCCTTAGCTGGTCTCCATGTGTGAACACCACCATGGTGTATTTAGCTGCATCTTCACCAAAAGTGGTCTGAATCATCTGGACGGTTTCCTTCTCCTCCTGGGTGAACCTGCCCAGCTTGAGAACCACCAGGAAGGCGTGAGGACCAGGAGCAGACAGAGAGATGCACATCTTGATCCTCTTCAACACTTCTTCTTGGGTGAAATTAGTGTCAAACAGCCCCGGAGTGTCAATCACGGCGACCTTTCGACCACCGACATCCCCCTTAGCCTTCTGACATTCAGACGTCATGGAAGACGGAGACAGCTCAGACTCAAACGCTTCTCTCCCCAGGATGGTGTTTCCTACAGCGCTCTTTCCCACTCCGGTCTTCCCGACCAGAACAATCCTCCTTTCATTTACTTCTGTAGCACCTCCAAACCCTGTCAGACAGAAATACACTGTTCGTCACGCAGGCCGGTGTTGTCAAAGAGAGAGTTTGTGTGCTATGATGGGTGGAAATAACACACATTAGTTATCGATTTGATTCAAACAGTTGTGATATGACTGACTATGTCTTCCATTCATCATTCACAACACAAAATTGTCATTTATCATTTAAGGAGAGTGGCCCTTAAGGGTGTAAGTAAGAAAAAGGTTTTAACAGTGTTGCTCTAATAATTAACTAGCTTGTGTCACTGTCTTCTGTCAATCAAAACCCACGCTGCTTGCAAGGAAGACACACAATTGTCAAAAAGTGTTGTCACTGTTTGTTAGTATATTATTTTTATCATTCCCCCTCACTATTGGTTTTAGTGATTTTTGCGTTTTAGTAAAACAGCATCCCCGCGCTGGGCATAACATAGCAGGCGGAGCGTGGCACTGCAGCACTGGAGACAGTGAGAGGCTTTCAAAAAACAGTGAGATGATCAACAGTAGTCAAAGCCGCGGTAACACACCGTTGACTGGCTTTTTTGCCCCCATATTGTCTCACAAAATCACTCATACACACACTCCTTTACTGTATACTTTACTTTGTGTGGACAGTGTTCCGCTGTAGGTGTGCACAAAAACAGCCTATTGCGTTATCCGATGTAGGTATTGCTTATTATTCCAGCTTGTTTTATTGGAACGCGGTCAACTTGGGTATGACGTCATTCCCTGCTCTGGCTTCCATGGAAAATGGAACGTACCATTACTGTAAAGTTGCATTCATGTTAATTCAACAAGGTATGTTCAGTCCTGACAAAACTTAGAAAACCATTAATTTAAACTGAAATGGTGGGGTGTTGAACACCCGGGTGTCTTCTTATCATGGGTTTACATACACGTCACTGCTGATTGGATACCATCTCTTACATACCCCCAAAGGAGAGAAAACATACCTCAAAGCACAGTGCACACCGTTTCACACAGTGAGGAAACCGTCGTTTAACCCAGAAACCGCGTGAGATAAGGTGAAAATGTGTTTCCTCTGAAGTTGTAGTGCACAGAAAGTCATTAGTATATTTTTTTTATATCATTTTTAAGGGCCCTCTGTACATTATTTTGGGATACAATGAGTTAAAATAGTAACATTCAATACTTTTCATATCCAAAAAATACTATAGCTGTTGCCCGCATGCCTAATGGTTAAGTCTGCTTTTGGCGTTTTTCCCAAAAATGCTCTAAACTACATTTACATTGGAATTGTGTTTTAGTTTTGTGGGTTTTAATTTGAGTATGTAATTAAGTAAGTTAACTTTATTTATATAGCACCTTTCAAAAACAAGAGGGGTCACAAAGTGCTTTACAGTAAAACAAATAAAAACAGCAACACATGAAATACTAAGCCATATTCTTAGTTAAAAGCTTGTCTAGAAAGATGTATCTTCAGGTGTTTTTTTTTTAAACGTTTCCACAGAATCCAAAACTCTCAAGGCTAAAGAGAGAGAGTTCCAGACCCTTGGAGCCACCACAGGCTCGATCCCCTCTGGTTTTAAAACGTGTTCTGGGAACAGTTAAAAGGTCTTGGTCTGAAGACCTCAGAGAGCGACCTGAAGTGTATTTGAGGATGTGCATTTGCACGGCACTCAGACCCTACCAATCATAAAAGGAAACTCTGTGCTGAGTTCAATGATACCTCACACAAGACTGTACGTCATGCAGTTGTTTAGCTGTGAAAGGAGGCGTGGCTAATGCATAGGGGGCGGGCTAAATCATGACCAATGAAAACGGAGTTTAACGATACCGATACATCGAAATTTTACTTTACGAAAGTTGTTGTTTTTGAGCTAAAAAAGACATGAAGCTAGATAGATAAGATAAGATAGCACTAACCGTGAACCTAAGTAACAGACTCGGACACGCACACATACTGTACACTGGGCACTAGGACCAAAAGTCAATTTTGGCACGCATATGTCCTCAGGCCTGGACTCTTTTTGAATGAGAAATTTCGGGCCGATATGACAATGTACACTCAAGTTCCAGCAACTTCTTCATGGATCAATAAATGCTCAAAATGGCCGCCACGCCCACGCCGTACGAAAAGTTTTGCGTTTAATAACTTTTCATCGTTGAGGTCTTTAGATGATACAGACCAAAATTGAAGTCGATCAAATGAAATCTCTTGGAGTAGTTTGTTAAAGAATAGCACCTATAGTTTTGGGCCTACTTCCTGTTGCCTTCAGGGGGCGCTATGACTTTAAGATGTCGTCAGGGTTGGACTCTTATCACACCCACTTCCTGTTTAGTTGGTGAAAGATACAAAATGGCCGCCCCGCCATGAAAAGTTTCTTTTATTAACTTCTAACGCTAAGGTCTTAAGATGGCACAGACCAAATTTGAGTCGATTGATTTGAATTCTCTAGGAGGAGTGTATAGCTTTACACGTCCATACACTGGTGGCCATGGCTGCCACACAAGGTGCCAACAGCTCATCGCATAAACATTCACACACATTCACACACCAGTGGTGCAGCATCAGGAGCAATTTGGGGTTCAGCGCCTTGCCCGAAGACACTATGACATTTAGACTGAAGGGCCAGGGACTGAGACGACGGCTCTACCACTTCGTAAAAGAAGCCTTTAACCAAATTTATCCAAATCCATTCCATTCCAC
>NC_045752.1:26068056-26070658 GCF_008692095.1 Etheostoma spectabile
CCCCCCCCCCCCCCCATGGCTTGGATTAAATTCCTGCCATCTTGTAGCTCTGGGGCATGAATGCAGCAGTACTTGTGACAGCACACACCCTCAAACAAAAGCTAGTAAATCTGGTTTAGTAACTCTCCAAAAGCGAAAGCAACCAACGCTGCTGTTCTATTGGTAGAGGCAAACCCCACCGCAGCCACGTCATCCAACCAACATGTCAAAGTATGTGGAGTTAATAAGTTCTGAATGTCAAATTGTAATCCTTTACACTACTTGTTAGAGGAAAACATGACTGTAACATGCTGCATTCCTATGTTCCCAGAGTACTATTCCAGGGTTCTATGATCCCAGGAGGTCCGTTCCCTGAAGGTACAATAATTATTTTCGGGTAGTATTGTCAATTCCAAAAAGGTTAGGTTAGGAGAGCGTTTTTATGAAAAGTTTGGGAAATAGTTAAACTTGAAATGGCTAACAATTTGACCCAAACAGTAGGAGGGTTAACAGAATATTGAAGTGGAGAAAAGGACCCTGGGAGCATGGATACGCTCCCCTAGGCAGGCAACAACATAGATACACACTCATAGAGAAAACTAGGATAAAGTAAAGTCACATTTTAACCATTTTATCTCAAAATGGTCACGTGTGTCACTTAAACATGAATTCACTCAGCGTCATGCTTCTTTAACTTCATAATTCCCTAGCAAAGGACTTCGATGCTTCACTGCAATACTGAAAGAATGCAAACATCAAAGTAAATCAGAGTAACATGTCAAAGCAAAATATGTGTAGGGATATATAAATTACTCTTGAATAAAGGGAGCGAAGAATAATTCCACTGAAGTGTTGAATGCACCAAAAAAACCAAAACACCCACTCTTACCTTGATTGTAAGGCCTGCTCATGTTGAAAAGCTAAAAATGCTCTTCTGGTCCGTTTCTTGTCATGTCATGCGACGGATCGTTCTTCCTGATACTTGTCATTACTTTACTTTACCTGTCTGACCTCCTCATGGGCGTTGCATCTCTCGCTGCTGGACTGGAATTTCAAAGCACCAGGAAATGTTTTCACAGACCATGTGGAACGTCACACCTAAATACCTGCGTTTTTAGATGTTTTACATGTAAATCATCTCACATCCATTTAAAAAAAAAGAAATTACACAAATACCATTTCTTGTTCTAAAATGAACTCAAATATAGCCATCCATCCAGCCAGTATTGAAAGGGAATCTTAACGTTCTGTTTTTCTGCTGCGCTACAAAACCAGTTAGTCCTGCATGTGGTTCGATGCCTGACCGCTGCGTCACGCCTGTGGAAAATCTGCAGCTGGAGCCAGCAGCCAGGGCTACCCTACTGTCCGAAATATCGACATGTGCATGCTAGCTCACTATCATATCTAGTTTGTTGAATCCATACCATTTGCTGTTGCATGGGATATTATTTGCTAATCTAAGATAACCGGCGAGTGGTACCCATCGTCTCGTTCAACTCCATCTCTCTCCATCTCATGGATGGACCCGCTTCCATTTTAGTTGGGAACTTATACCAGTAAGCCCATGAACTTTCCAGCTTTGGTAAGGCTTTGGTGAGAAAAAATATTTAAAAAAACAAAAACAAACGATATTCTCCTAGAACACATTGTTGTCCATTAAATGGACCAGTAGAGTTTTGAGGCCGTTTCTGACATTGTTAATCCAGGATAACGTGATAATGGCACTGTTAATAGTGTCAGAATGCAATCAAACATTCAATAATAGAGTCACTGTGGGAGAAAGAAAAGAAGAACTGGTCAGAGAGGGCTCCCACTCTTAGGCCAACAAATAAATGTAGTGGCTCAAAGCTACGGCAAGCTCCATCAGAGTGGATGGACGCTTTTACAGCCAGGTGTGAACGGTCCTTCATGTTTTGCTCCAACGTGGCTTAACCCATCGTGTGATGTCAGTCAAAACTCCACTACGGATTCAGGGTCCAGATAAACCACACACCTGACAATCTGAGTAACATTTGGCCACAATATACAGCCCACTGACCACACCCAGACCAGCCATGTTCTAGGTTTCAACCTAGTCTTGTTTAGTGTGTTGTGTTTCTCCAGGCCAATGTGCCAACGATGCACATCTATTAAAGGTAGTGCATTATGGAACATGCTACCCCCTGACTATAAGGGACATCCCACTTTGGCCTCCTTTAAGAGCCAGGTAAAGCTGTGGCTTAGAGCTAACCAAATGTCTAACCACCTCTAACTGTACGCTGTACTGACTTAGCCCAGTAGAGCATACTAATGAATTGTGTCTCCATTTTAACATCTACTAAGGAATTGTCCTTTTTTTCTTTTTTTTCTGTTTCTCCTTGTTTTATATACTAAATGTTACTATTGTACTGTATACATTTTGTCATTTTTGTATTGTAACTTCAACCTGCCTAATGGACTGCAGATGGACATTAGCCCCCAGGCTGCAATCTGGCAGTTTTACATGTACTGCTGTACATGTTCATCATTGTGCATTGTCCTGAATTAATAAATAAAATAAAGAAGAACAACTCTGGGACAGGTAATAAATAAATTTTATTTGTAATGCACTTTACATTTAAACAAATCTCAAAGTGCTACAGTC
>NC_045752.1:26070668-26071608 GCF_008692095.1 Etheostoma spectabile
TCATAAAAGCAAGGTAAAAACATCAATGTAAAATATCTATAAATAGTGCAACAACATTTTTGTTTTGTGCAAGGTTAAAACTCATAAGTGCAAGGTTAAAACTCATAAGTTCTGCTAAAAAGGAATGTTTTGGAGAAAAGTCTCCAAAGTCTGTGGTGCCCTTAGATGGTCAGGGAGGGCATTCCACTGTCCGAAGGAGCAGCGGGAAGAGCGAAGGTCGATCACTCCATGGTGCTGACGAGTTCTGGGGATTAGGAGGCGGTTGGAGTTGTTTGAGCGGAGGGATCGTGTTGTAGTGTGAGGATGAGTAGTTCTTTCAGGTAGGGGGGGCATTTCCATAGATGCATTGGTGGATGATGAGTTGAGACCTTGTATCTATCCTGCTGAAACGGGAAGCCAGTGAAGTGAGTGGAATGGGTGTGATGTGGTATACTTTCGCACTCTCATCAGGATCCTAGCAGCACTGTCTGAACATATTGCAGTTTCTGCAGACACTTGTTAGGGATCCCGATGAGAAGGGTGCGTCACAGTAGTCCAGTCTGGAGGAGGACAAAGGCGTGGACCAGTTTTCAGCATCAGCTAAGGTGAGTGTAGAACGGAGTTTTGCAATATTTCTGAGATGATAAAAGGATGATCTTGCAGAGGTTTTGATATGGGCTTCAAAGTGAGTTGTGGATAAATCTTACACCAAGATTGGTGACTGTTGTGGAGGAGGGAATGTCTTGACAGAGATAGTTATACCGGTTAGGAGGATGACTGGACTTGATGTGAGGTGCCAACAAGGAGTGCTGCCTCGTTTTGGAGCTGTTTAACTGAGGAAATTGTGTTTCATCCACGCCTTTATAGCCTCCAGACAGGTGGTGAGTGTTGAAGATGATGGTGCTGTAGTTGCAGTGGACTGTGAGTCATATTTCACGTACAGTTGTGTGTCATCGGCATA
>NC_045752.1:26071618-26080177 GCF_008692095.1 Etheostoma spectabile
GAGACTCCATGGCGGCTGATGACGTGGCCCAGGGGGAGGATATAAATGATGAAGAGGATGGGGCCAAGGACTGACCCTTGGGGGACTCCGCAAGTGACCGTGTGTTGCCGGGACCTTGCGCTTCCAAGAGAAATGTACTCTGTTCTGTCCGTCTTCAGGACCACCTCAAGCATAACAACCTCTTTGAAAAATTCCAGTCTGGTTTCGCTCTGCTCACAGCACCGAAACAGCCTGGTCAGAGTCAAAACGACCTACGAATGGCAGCTGATGCTGGCTCACCTCCCTTCAGCTCCTCGATCTGTCTGTGCTTTTGACACTGAAACATGGCATACTCCTCAACCGACTACACCAAGCCACTGGACTCACTGACACTGCTCTGAACTGGTTTAAATCTACACTACCGGACAGAACAGAGTACATTTTCTTGGGAAGCGCAAGGTCCGCCACAAACGGTCACTTGCGGAGTCCCCCAAGGGTCAGTCCTGGCCCCATCCTCTTCATCATTTATATATCTCCCCTGGGCCACGTCATCAGCCGCATGGAGTCTCATTTCACTGTTATGCCGATGACACACAACGTACGTGAAATATGACTCACAGTCCACTGCAACTACAGCACCATCATCTTCAACACTCACCACCTGTTCGGAGGAGATAAAGGCGTGGGATGAAACACAATTTCTCCAGGTTAAACAGTCCAAAACCGAGGCAATCCTTGTTGGCACCTCACATCAAGTCCAGTATCCTCCATAACCGGTATAACTATCTCTGGTCAAGACATTCCCCTCTCCACAACAGTCAACAATCTGTGGTTAAGATTTGATCCACAACTCACCTTTGAAGCCATATCAAAAACTCTGCAAGATACTCTTTTATCATCTCAGAAATATGCAAAAACTCCGTCTACACTCACTTGCTGATGCTGAAAAACTGGTCCACGCCTTTGTCTCCTCCAGACTGGACTACTGTGACGCACTTCTCTCGGGATCCCTAACAAGAGTCTGCAGAAACTGCCATATGTTCAGACAGTGCTGCTAGGATCCTGATGAGAGTGCGAAAGTATGACCACATCACAACCATTTCCACTCACTTCAATGGCTTCCCGTTTCAGCAAGGATAGAATACAAGGTCTCAATCATCATCCACCAATGCCATCTATGGAAATGCCCCCCCTACAGAAAAGAATTCATCATCACACTAACACGATCCCCGCTCAAACAACTCCAACCGCCTCCTAACCCCAGAACTAAACTCAGCACCATGGGTGATCGAGCCTTCTGCTCTGGCCGCTCTCGGACGTGGAATGCCCTCTGACCATCTAAGGGCACCACAGACTTTGGAGACTTTTCTCCAAAACATTCCTTTTTAGCAGAACTTATGAGTTTTAACCTTGCACTTATGAGTTTTAACCTGCACAAAACAAAAATGTTGTTGCACTATTATAGATATTTTACATTGATGTTTTACCTTGCTTTATGACCTTGACTGTAGCACTTTGAGATTGTTTAAATGTAAAGTGCATGTAACAAATAAAATTTATTATTATACTGTCCAGAGTTGTTCTTCTTTATTTTATATTCAATTCAGGACAAGCACACATGATGAACATGTACAGCAGTACATGTAAACTGCCAGTATGAGCAGCTGGGGGCTAATGTCCATCTGCAGTCCAAGGCGGTTGAAGTTACAATACAAAATGACAAAATGTAACAGTAAAATAGTAAATTAGTATATAAAACAAGGAGAAAACACGAAAAAAAAGAAAAAAAGGACAATTCCTTAGTAGATGTTAAAATGGAGACACAATTCATTAGTTGCTTCTACTGGGCTAAGTCAGTACAGCGTACAGTTAGAGGTGGTTAGACATTGGTTAGCTCTAAGCCACAGCTTACCTGGCTCTTAAAGGAGGGCAAAGTGGGATGTCCCTTATAGTCATGGGGTAGCATGTTCCATAATGCACACACTTAATAGATGTGCATCGTTGGCACATTGGCTGGAGAGAAACACAACACACTAAACAAGACTAGGTTGAAACCTAGAACATGGCTGGTCTGGTGTGGTCAGTGGGCTGTATATTGTGGCCAAAGTTACTCAGATTGTCAGGTGTGTGGTTTATCTGGACCCCTGAATCCGTAGGGAGTTTTGACTGACATCACACGATGGGTTAAGCCACGTTGGAGCAAAACATGAAGGAGTTCACCATGGCTGTAAAGCGTCCATCCACTCGATGGAGCTTGCCGTAGCTTTGAGCCACTACTTTATTTGTTGCCTAAGATGGGAGCCCCTCTCTGACCAGTTCTTCTTTTCTTTCTCCCACAGTGACTCTATTAGAATGTTTGATGCATTCTGACACTATTAACAGTGCATTCACGTTATCTGGATTAACAATGTCAGAAACGGCCTCAAACTCTACTGGTCATTTAATGGACACAATGTGTTCTAGGAGAATATCGTTTGTTTTTGTTTTTTTAAATATTTTTTCTCACCAAAGCCTTACCAAAGCTGGAAAGTTCATGGGGCTTACTGGTATAAGTTCCCAACTAAAATGGAAAGCGGGGGGCCACCATGAGATGGAGAGAGATGGAGTTGAACGAGACGATGGGTACCACTCGCCGGTTATCTTAGTTAGCAAATAATATCCCCTGCAACAGCAAATGGTATGGATTCAACAAACTGATATGATAGTGGAGCTAGCAGTGCACATGTCGATATTTCGGACAGTAGGGTAGCCCTGGCTGTGGCTCCAGCTGCAGATTTCCACAGGCGTGACAGCGCGGTCAGGCATCGAACCACATGCAGGACTAACTGGTTTTGTAGCGCAGCAGAAAACAGAACGCGTTAAGATTCCCTTTCAATACTGGCGGGAGGATGGCTATATTGAGTTATTTTAGAAACAAGAAATGGTATTTGTGTAATTTCTTTTTTTTTAAATGGATGTGAGATGATTTACATGTAAAACATCTAAAAACGCAGGTATTAGGTGTGACGTTCCACATGGTCGTGAAAAACATCTGGTGCTTTGAATTCCAGTCCAGCAGCGAGAGACAACGCCCATGAGGAGGTCAGACAGGTAAGTGAAGTAATGACAAGTATCAGGAAGAACGATCCGTCGCATGACATGACAAGAAACGGACCAGAAGAGCATTTTAGCTTTCAACATGAGCAGGCCTTACAATCAAGGTAAGAGTGGGTGTTTTGGTTTTTTGGTGCATTCAACACTTCAGTGGAATTATTCTCGCTCCCTTTATCAAGAGTAATTATATATCCCTACACATATTTGCTTTGACATGTTACTCTGATTTACTTTGATGTTTGCATTCTTTCAGTATTGCAGTGAGCATCGAAGTCCTTTGCTAGTGAATTATGAAGTTAAAGAGCATGACGCTGAGGAATTCAGTTTAAGGGACACACTGACCATTTTGAGATAAATGGTTAAAATGTGATTACTTTATCCTAGTTTTCTCTATGAGTGGGTATCTATGTTGTTGCCTGCCTAGGGAGCGTATCCATGCTCAGGGTACTTTTCTCCACTTCAATTTCTGTAACCCTCTACTGTTTGGGTCAAATGTTAGCCATTTCAAGTTTAACTATTTCCCAAACTTTTCATAAAACGCTCTCCTAACTAACCTTTTTGGAATTGGACAATACTACCCGAAATAATTATTGTACCTCAGGGAACGGACCTCCGGGATCATAGAACCCTGGAATAGTACTCTGGGAACATGGAATGCAGGCATGTTACAGTCTGTTTCCTCTAACAAGTAGTGTAAAGGATTACAATTTGACATTCAGAACTTATTACACTCACATACTTTGACATGTTGGTTGGATGACGTGGCTGCGGTGGGGTTGCCTCTACCATAGAACAGCAAGCGTGGTTGCTTCGTTGTGAGAGAGTTACAAACCAGATTTATAGCGTTTTGGTGAGGGTGTGGCTGTCACAAGTACTGCTGCATTCATGCCCAGAGCTACAAGATGGCAGGAATTTAATCCAAGCCTGAGGGGGGGGGGGGGGGGGGGGGGGGGGGGACAGGTGGATGGAATGGATTTGGATAAATTGGTTAAAGGCTTCTTTACGAAGTGGTAGAGCGTCGTCTCAGTCCTGGGCTTCAGTCTAAATGTCATAGTGTCTTCGGGCAAGGCGCTGAACCCCAAATGCCCTGAGTGCTGCACCACTGGTGTGTGAATGGTGTGAATGTTTATGCGATGAGCTGTTGGCACCTGTGTGGCAGCCATGGCCACAGTGTATGGACGTGTAAAGCTATAAACTCCCTAGAGAATTCACAATCAATCGGACTCAAATTGGTCTGTGCCATCTTAAGACCTTAGCGTTAGAAGTTATAAAAAGAAACTTTTCATGGCGGGGCGGCATTTTGTATCTTTCACCAACTAAACAGGAAGTGGGTGTGAAGAGTCCAAACTGACGACATCTTAAAGTCATAGCGCCCACCTGAGGCAAAGAAGTAGGCCCAAAAAAATATAGGTGCATTCTTTAACAAACTACTCCAAGAGATTTATCTTGATCGACTTCAATTTTGGTCTGTATATCTAAAGACCTCAACGATGAAAAGTTATAAACGCAAAATTTCGTACGGCTGTGGGCGTGGCGGCCATTTTGAGCATTTATGATCCATGAAGAAGTGCTGGAACTGAGTGTACATTGTCAATCGGCCCGAAATTTCTCATTCAAAAAAGAGTCCAGGCCTGGGACACTATGCGTGCCAAATTGACTTTTGGTCCTAGTGCCAGTGTACAGTATGTGTGCGGGTCCGAGTCTGGTACTAGTTCACGGAGTGATCTATTATCTTATCTATCTAGCTTCATGTCTTTTTTAGCTCAAAAACAACAACTTTGTAAAGTAAAATTTCGATGTATCGGTATCGTTAAACTCCGTTTTCATTTGTCTATGATTAGCCCGCCCCCTATGCATTAGCCACCTCCTTTCACAGCTAAACAACTGCATGACGTACAGTCTTGTGTGGGTATCATTGAACTTGGGTAGTTTCCTTTATGATTGTAGGTGCTGAGTGCCGTGCAAATGCACATCCTCAATACACTTCAGGTCGCTCTCTGAGGTCTTCAGACCAAGACCTTTTAACTGTTCCCAGAACACGTTTTAAAACCAGAGGGGATCGAGCCTGTGGTGGCTCAAGGGTCTGGAACTCTCTCTCTTTAGCCTTGAGAGTTTGATTTCTGTGGAAACGTTTAAAAAAAAAACACCTGAAGATACATCTTTCTAGACAAGCTTTAACTAAGAATAGGTTAGTATTTCATGTGTTGCTGTTTTTATTTGTTTACTGTAAAAGCACTTTGTGACCCATCTTGTTTTTGAAAGGTGCTATATAAATAAAGTTAACTTACTTAATTACATACTCAAATTAAAACCCACAAAAACTAAAACACAATTCCAATGTAATGGAGTTTAGAGCATTTTGGGAAAAACGCCAAAAGCAGACTTAACCATTAGGCATGCGGGCCACAGCTATATATTTTTGGATATGAAAAGTATTGAATGTTACTAGTTTAAATCATGTATCCCAAAATAAGTACAGAGGGCCCTTAAAAATGATAAAAAAAATATACTAATGACTTTGCTGCACTACAATTCAGAGGAAACACATTTCACCTTATCTCACGCGGTTTTCTGGGTTAAACGACGGTTTCCTCACTGTGTGAACGGTGTGCACGTGTCTTTGAGGTATGTTTTCTCTCCTTGGGGGTATGTAGGATGGTATCCATCAGCAGGACGTGTATGTAAACCCAGATAGACAGACACCGGGTGTTCAACACCCCACCATTGTCAGTTTAATTAATGGTTTTTAAGTGTTGTCAGGACTGACAACCTGTTGAATTAACATGAAGCAAACTTTACAGAATGGTAAGTCCATTTTCCATGGAAGCAGAGCAGGGAATGACGTCATACCAAAGTTGACCGCGTTCCAATAATAAACAAGCTGGAATAATAGCAATACCTACATCGGATAAACGCAATAGGCTGTTTTTGTGCAAACTAAGCCGGAAACACTGTCCACACAAAAGTAAAGTAACAGTAAAGGAGTGTGTGTATGAGTGATTTGTGAGACAAATGGGGGCAAAAAAGCCAGTCAATGGTGTGTTACCGCGGCCTTGATACGTGATCATCTCATGTTTTTGAAAGCCTCTCAGTCTCCAGTGCTGCAGTGCCCGCTCGCCTGCTAGTTATGCCCAGCGCGGGGGTGCTGTTTTACTAAAACGCAAAAATCACTAAAACAATAGTGAGGGGGAATGATGAAAATATATACTAAACAAACAGTGAACACACTTTTTGACAAGTGTGTCATTCCTGCAAGCAGCGTGGGTTTTGATTGACGAAGACAGTGACACAAGTAGTTATTATGCTAGAGGCAACACTGTTTAAAACCTTTTTCTTACTTAACCCTTACAGGGCCACTCTCCTAAATGATAAATGAAATTGTGTGTCGTGGAATGATGAAGGGAAGACATAGTCAAGTCAATCACACTGTTTGAATCAAATCGATAACTAGGTGTGTATTGCCACCCATCATAGCACACAAACTCTCTCTTGACAACACCGGCTGCGTGACAAACAGTGTATTTCTGTATGACAGGGTTCGGGGTGCTACAGAAGTACAATGAAAGGAGGATTGTTATGGTCGGGAAGACCGAGGGGGAAAGAGCGCTGTAGGAAACACATCCTGGGGAGAGAGAGCGTTTGAGTCTGAGCTGTCTCCGTCTTCCATGACGTATGAATGTCAGAAGGCTAAGGGGAGTCGGTGGTCGAAAGGTCGCCGTGATGACACTCCGGGGCTGTTTGACACTAATTTCACCCAAGGAAGAAGAAGTGTGAAGAGGATCAAAGATGTGCATTCTCTCTGCTGCCTGGTCTCAGCCTTCTGGTGGTTCTCAAGCCTGGGCGGTTCACCCAGAGGAGAAGGAAAAGTCCAGATGATTCAGACCACTTTTGGTGAAAGATGCAGCTAAATACACCATGGTTGGTGTTCACAACATGGAGACCAGCTAAGGAGGCAAAGCATCGAGGGCTATATTTCAGAGAGTCTGACTGCGAGCATCATTCAGAAGTGCTCAATCGATACCATGTCCTTAACAACGAAATCAAAGACATTATACAAACCAGTAAGCTTTCTGGACAAAATTGACCAGTGTCTGTGGCCAGGGGGAAGCTACTACACCATGAAATGTTCAGTAGAGCAGAGGCAGCCATAGAAAAGGAGAAAAAGGCGATCCTGGCGGAGGTGGAAGACAGACGGCAGAAAGAGCTGGATGAAACTGAGAGCCAAATATGCGGAGGAGGCCTACGTAAGGAGGAGATCAGGTGAAGAAGATTACATGCATGAAGCCAGAGCTCCAGCTGAAAGATACAAGACTTTATCACTGGTCCGGTAATAGTTATAAACAACAGGCTGTGGTGCTGCTTAGAGGCTGCTGGAGTTGTTGGAGGTCCAATTGGTTTCATATACAGTAGGAGTCGCAGTGGAGCAGCTGTTGGAGCCGCCATGGTTGCATATCAGTGAAAGTTTCAGAGCGTTGCCATGTGGCAATAAGGACTAGCCACACAGTTAAATATGATGTTTATACATGATATTTTCTCGGTATAAAGCTAGTCCCTAGTCTTTGTAATCTGTTGTAACATAACTTGCATTAAAGATGCCTTCGTAATCACGTTTGTATAATGAATATTTTGTACCTGAAATAAAAGTTAATGACTGTATTTAGCCACACCTTGAACAGAATCTTGTCTGTAGGCTAATATATTCAGTAACATAATTAAAATATTAATGTTACTCCCATGAGAGTTGTGTTGAATGACGTCTATGCTATTTGAGGGGGGATGCAATGGCACCTAATAGCCAAAACAAGCATGCTCCTTGTTAACCTTCCATCTCCCTCTCCATCCAGGAGTATCAGCGAGAAAGCATAGGGGGCGGGGGTTCAGTCTGGTCTACAGCCCATTATTTATCAAATGGTCCACCTGAATTAGGTGTTCTCCCATAGCATGCACACTGATGGGGCTGTGAAACTGAACTGCAAGCACGTGCCACCGATTGAATGCCTTTAAATTGACAAAGCCAAAAACGCTAATTTTTGTGGTGTAGCTGTGAGAAGTAGAGGGGGGTCCAATGATAACAAGGTTGGTGGTCGATTCCCGACTCTAGTATCTCGTAGGTAAACTGTTTCCACTGGTGGACAAAAGAAGCATGTACATGACATAGCACAGTGTAAGTCTGTAGTAGTCTGCCCGACATTGATACATTAACTGAATGAGATTCTGAAGTTGAATCTATGGCCCAACCATGGCTCTGAAATATCATCAGACTAAAGGCCTTTGCACACCAAGTCCGCATTTTTTGTGCCAAAATTGCCGATGTTAAAAAATAAACACAACCATGCATTGGGCGATCACGTTTACAAAATTTCTTCCGTTTTCAGGACAGGTTTGAATTCCTGCGTTTTTCCCCCTGCATCCAGGATTGGGGAGGTTGGTGGTTTCTGAGCAAAACAAAGGATGAGTGAAATTGTTTAGACGCCCAAAAAGTAGGCA
>NC_045752.1:26080202-26138269 GCF_008692095.1 Etheostoma spectabile
GAGCGGCAACAACTTTTTCCAGTACTTTGGAGAGGAATGAGAGATTGGAAATGGGCCTCCTGGACTGGACATCACTTGGTATCAAACATTTGTTCGTTCTTTTCTGCATAACTTTATGGCTTTTGAATCTTAATTCAAGTATATTCATGTAAAACCTGATTAAACTTAAACATTACACGGTGTGGCTGTGGATCGGAGGTAGAGTGGTCGCACATTAACATCGCGATATACTGTATAAATTAAAGTTATTCTTATTCTTATTAATCACAAAATAGACGGTTTAATCCCACATGTCAGAGTTGCTGTATTGTGTATTTAGTCCTTATAGATAGGATTCAAAAGTTTAATAGTCCTTATAGTTAGAATTCAATAGTTGAATTTCTCTACATTGTACTTTAAATTGTGTGTGACGAATTGAGAAAGTAATGAAAGTATTTTTGCATCTCTTGTTCTAAGTGATTGACAGCATACATTTGGTATTTCCCTGAAATGACTTCGGCCTTTGTTTGCGCTGGATGTTTGCCAGCAGTCAAACCGCAATAAAGATATGAGAAATATGAATTGTACTTGAAGACTGAAGCAACTCTACCCTTTGTTAAGTGCGTGCACCTGTGCAGGGAACTGACCTCGGCAGCTAATAGTCGTCTACTTCCTGTAATTATTAACACGCGGAAGATTATGGGCACTTTATTGGTTTTTGTTTGGGGCTTTTATCGCCTTTAATTTTGACATTTTGTTTATTTACATTTAGCATACATCTTAGCGTATCATTCATGTTATTATTTCATGTATATTGTATGTAGCCTATGTATGTTTTTCCTAGTGTTTCATTTATATTTATATTTTGTGCTTTGTGACTAATTTTGCTGCTGTAACACCGGAATTTCCCATTTTTCTTGAGATCAATAAACATCTATTTATCTATTGATCTATCTGACAGCTTTAGTTACTAGTTACTTTAGTTACTAGTTACTTTAGTTACTCCACTACATTCATCTGACAGCTTTAGTTACTAGTTACTTTAGTTACTCCACTACATTCATCTGACAGCTTTATTTACTAGTTACTTTAGTTACTCCACTACATTCATCTGACAGCTTTAGTTACAGTTACTTTAGTTACTAGTTACTTCAGTTACTCCACGACATTCATCTGACAGCTTTAGTTACTTAGTTTACTTTAGTTACTAGTTACTTTAGTTACTCCACTACATTCATCTGACAGCTTTATTACTAGTTACTTCAGTTACTCCACTACATTCATCTGACAGCTGTAGTACTAGTTACTTTAGTTACTAGTTACTTTAGTTACTCCACTACATTCATCGGACCTTTAGTACTAGTACTTTAGTTACTAGTTACTATTAGTTACTAGTTTCTTTAGTTACTCCACTACTTCATCGGACAGCTTAATACTATCTTACTTTAGTTACTAGTTACTTTAGTTACTCCCTACATCATCGACAGCTTTAGTTACTAGTTACTTTAGTTACTAGTTACTTTAGTTACTAGTTACTTTAGTTACCCACTACATTCATCGACAGCTTAGATACTTTACTTTATTTCTATTTACTTTAGTACTCCACTACATTCACTGACGCTTTATACTAGTACTTTAGTTACTAGTTACTTTAGTTACTCCACTACATTCATCTGACAGCTTTAGTTACTAGTTACTTAGTTACTCCTCTACATTCATCTGACAGCTTTAGTTACTAGTTCTTGTTACTTGTACTCCCTACATCATCTACGTTTAGTTCTAGTTACTTTGTTACTCCACTACATTCATTACGACTTTAGTTACTAGTTACTTTATTTACTCCACTACATTCATCTACACTGTTAGTTTACTATTCTTTTTTACTCCACTACATTCATCTGACAGCTTTAGTTACTAGTTACTTTAGTTACTCCACTACATTCATCTGACAGCTTTATTTACTAGTTACTTTAGTTACTCCACTACATTCATCTGACAGCTTTAGTTACTAGTTACTTTAGTTACTAGTTACTATCAGTTACTCCACTACATTCATCTGACAGCTTTAGTTACATTTACTTTAGTTACTAGTTACTTTAGTTACTCCACTACATTCATCTGACAGCTTTCTAGTGACTAGTTACTCAGTACCCACTACATTCATCTGACAGCTTAGTTACTAGTTACTTTAGTTACTATTTACTTTAGTTACTCCACTACATTCATCGGACAGCTTTAGTTACTAGTTACTTTAGTTACTAGTTACTTTAGTTACTATTACTTTTAGTTACTCCACACTTCATCGGACAGCTTTAATACTTTACTTTGTTACTAGTTACTTTATTTACTCCACACATTCATCTGACAGCTTGATTACTATTTACTTAGTACTAGTTACTTTAGTTACTCCACTACATTCATCTGACAGCTTTAGTTACTAGTTACGTTATGTTACTCCTCTACATTCATCTGACAGCTTTAGTTACTAGTTTATTATTAGTTACTCCCTACATTACTGACAGCTTAGTTACTAGTTCTTAGTTACTCCACTACATTCATCTGACAGCTTTAGTTACTAGTTACTTTAGTTACTCCACTACATTCATCTGACAGCTTTAGTTACTAGTTACTTGAGTTTACTCCACTACATTCATCTGACAGCTTTAGTTACTAGTTACTTTATTTTACTCCACTACATTCATCGGACAGCTTTAGTTACTAGTTACTTTAGTTATCTCCACACATTCATGCTACAGCTAGTTACTAGTCTTAGTACAGTTACTTTATTACTCCATAGATTCTCTGACAGCTTTAGTTACTATTACTTTAGTTACTCCACTACTTCTCTGACAGCGTATTACAGTTACTTTAGTTACTAGTACTTAGTTACTCACTGATTCACTGACAGCTTTAGTCGTACTAGTTACTTTAGTTACTATTACTTTAGTTACTCCACTACATTCATCGACAGCTTTAGTTACTTACTTTAGTTCTAGTTACTTTAGTAACTCCACTACATTCATCTGACAGCTTTAGGTTACTAGTTACTTTAGTTACTAGTTACTTTACACATTAAGACATTTAAACTATTAAACTATTAGACAATAGAAAACCGTCCCCCAGTGTGCAGAATGAAAGCGGGAAAGAGACTGCGCAAATGATGCGCAGCTTTGAGCACGTTCGGGCGTTTTTCGTTGACGTTAACACGGAAGTGGGTTCTCCGTGTTCCCGTTCATGACCAGACATGGATGCGCTGGTGTTGGAGGTTGCAGTTTTCCGATTGGAGCGCTTTCTTCCATAGACCGAGCAGAGCCGAGGAGATTACTGCCGCTTGTTCATCCAGCCTAGGGCCGAGGGATGACGGAGAAAGCTCGCCGCGGCCCCGCGGCCCGGGCGGTGCTGCAGCAGTGTCTGCGGGCCACACTGCAGGTGGAGCCCGCAGAGGAACACTCCGAGGCCCGGTTCGTCCAGGTACTGACGACCAGTACTGGACCAGTAGGCTCATCCTTACTAATACCACACTGGAAATACTCCGTTACAAGTCAAAGGCCTGCTTTTATAATGCTCCTCAGGGAAATGTAGTTCGAGTATTAAAAGTAAAAGTACTCGAGGCAGAACTCTCCATGTTAGAAAGAGTAAAGGACCCAACCAGCTGTGAGTAAAGTAAAGTAATAACTAGTATCTTAAGTAACTGTAAGTAACTATACTAGCTTCAAGTATAACTAAAGTAACTAGTAACTAAAGCTGTCAGATGAATGTAGTGGTAACCAAAGTAACTAGTAACTAAATAACTAAACTAAGCTGTCAGATGAATGTAGTGGAGTAACTAATAACTAGTACTAAAGCGTCAATGAATGTTGGAACTAAAGTAACTAGTAACTAAAGCTGTCAGATGAATGTAGTGGAGTAACTAAGTAACATAACTAATTCTATACTAAGTGCAGAAGTAGTGGGAACTAAGTAACTATACTAAAGTACTAGTAACTAAGCTGTCAGATGAATGTAGTGGGGTAACTAAAGTAACTAGTAACTAAAGCTGTCAGATGAATGTATGGAGTAACTAAAGTCACAAGTAACTAAAGTAACTAGTAACTAAAGCTGTCAGATGAATGTATGGGTAACTGAAGTAACTAGTAACTAAAGCTGTCAGATGATGTAGTGGAGTAACTAAAGTAACAAGTAACTAAAGTAACTAGTAACTAAAGCTGTCAGATGAATGTAGTGGGTAACTAAAGTAACTAGTAACTAAAGCTCAGATGAATTTGGGAACTAAGTAACTAGTAACTAAGCTGTCCAGATGAAGTAGCGGAGTAGAAGTAGAAAGTGGCATGAAAAGGAAAGACTCAAGTAAAGTACAAGTACCTCAACATCTGGACTGAAGTACAGTACTTAGTAAATGTACTTAGATATATTCCATTACTGCAAGTAGCTTTCGGCGACAATTTGTGGACTTACTGTGATAAGGATAAGACAGTAAAACATGGATTACTTTTTTATCTTTAGGCTCAAGAAACTAATATATATAAAAAAATGATTTTCTTGCAATTGTTTATGTTGGAAAAAGCTGGAGAGAAGTTGTACTTTTACTAAGTTATATCAAGTTTAAATCAAGCAATTCATTTCTGTCTCCCACCTTTCTTGTCTATCCACTGTCACTATCAAATAAATGGAACAGCCCCTGCCGAACGCGCTTAGCGCCCCAAAAAGACCGCGAGGATGGCTGCACAGTATTGGCAAACGATGACAAGTAGAGTGTAGGAACGGGGATTGAGACAGGACAAAAGCGAGTTGAATAAGTAGGACTGGACACCTGCCTTATATTGGTCACGTTGTTGAGCCTTGTATGTTTTTCAGGATTGGACAAGAGGTAAACATGGTAATGTGTGATCTAACCGTCTGTTTCTTTAAATAAGGATGCCACATGAGACAGAGCACATCACATGATCGCCAAAGGAGGGTCGCTATTACATTAAAGGGTTTGCTACTAAGAACAAGCTTGCATTAAGGTGAAAGAATCATACTTCTCGAAGTTGACGGATTGTTGTCCGCACCGAAAAAGTATTAAATCTTGATGCTGTATCTCTAGAACGAAACTACCCGCTCAACCTCCCACCCGGAACACTGTTTGTGTATGCTTTGTGGTGCAGGTGGCACAGTTTTTTTTTTTTTTTTTTTTTTTTTACAGCGTGTTCTGGGGACCAGGCAGCTAGCAGATAGTGAGGAGATGTTTTTTGTTACAGTTGTGTTCCAGGGTGGACGGCAGCTAGCAGATTAGTGAGGAGATGTTTTTTACAGTGTGGTTCTGGGACAGGCAGCTGCAGATAAGTGGTGAGATGTTTTAAGATGGTCTATGGGCAGGCCTCAAGGCAGTAGCAGATGATTAGTGAGGAGAATGTTTTTTACAGTTGTTGTTCTTAGGCGGTACATTTGAGCAACGCTCAGCAGATAGTACGGGAGTATGTTTTTTACAGTGTGTTCGGGGACAGGCACTTAGTAGATGAGGAGAATGTGTTATAACAGTGTGTTCTGGGGCAGGCCGTACAGTAGGCAGAGATGTGTTTTTACAGTGTGTTCTGGGGACAGGCAACCTAGCAGATAGTGAGGATGATGTTTTTTTTACAGTGTGTGTATCGGGGACAGGCGCTAGCAGATAGTAGGAGAGTGTTTTTACAGTGTGTGTTTCAGGGGAAGGCAGCAGCAGATGTAGTGAGGAATGTTTTTTACAGTGGTGTCAGGGGACAGGCAGCTAGCAGAGTGAGGAGATGTTTTTTTACAGTGTGTTCTGGGGACAGGCAGTAGGAGATCAGTGAGAGGTTTGGTTTTTACAGTGGTTCTGGGGACAGGCAGCTAGAGTAGGAAGAGTTAAGGACATGTTTTTTACGGACGTTGCATCCAAACGGGGGACAGGCAGCTAGCAGATAGTGAGGAGATGGTTTTTGTCACAGGTGTGTTTCGCGGACCAGGCAGCTAGCGAAAGTAAGGAGATGTTTTTACAGTGTGTGTCCAGGGGACAGGCAGGTAGCAGATAGTGAGGAGATGTTTTTTACAGTGTGTTCTGGGGACAGGCAGCTAGCAGAAGTAGTGAGGAGTTTTTTTTACAGTGTGTTCTGGGGACCGGCAGCTAGCAGATAGTGAGAGATGTTTTTTACATGTTGGTTCAGGGGACAGGCAGCTAGGCAGTGATGGAGATGTTTTTTAAGTGTTGTTGGGGACAGGCAGTCAGCAGTTAGTGTGGAGTTGTTTATTGTACATAGTGTGTTCTGGGGACAGGCAGCTAGCAGATATGAGAGATGTTTTTTTAAGTGTTCTAGGACTAGGCGTATGCATGCAGTGACGGGAGGTACATTGGTTTTTACGTGTTTTGAGCATGTCGCACAGTAGCAGAAGTGAGGAGATGTTTTTTCAGTGTGTTCGGGGACAGGCAGCAGCAGATAGTGGGAGATGTTTTTTACAGTGTGTCTAGGGACAGGCAGCTAGCAGATAGTGAGGAGATGTTTTTACAGTGTGTTCAGGGGAGGCAGCTAGCAGATAGTGGAGATGTTTTTTTACAGTGTGTTCTGGGGACAGGCAGCTAGCAGATAGTGAGGAGATGTTTTTTACAGTGTGTTCTGGGGACAGGCAGCTAGCAGATAGTGAGGAGATGTT
Source organism: Etheostoma spectabile (assembly GCF_008692095.1). Taxonomy (NCBI): domain Eukaryota; kingdom Metazoa; phylum Chordata; class Actinopteri; order Perciformes; family Percidae; genus Etheostoma; species Etheostoma spectabile. The sequence continues at coordinate 26,086,827 of NC_045752.1, forward strand.
TTTTACAGGGTGTTCGGGGACAGCAGCTAGCAGACAGTGAGAGATTTTTTTTACAGTGTGTTTCGGGGACAGGCAGCTAGCAGATAGTGAGATGTTTTACAGTGTGTTCTGGGGACAGGAGTAGCAGATAGTGAGGAGATGTTTTTACAGGGTGTGTTCAGGGGACAGAACAGTAGCGACAGTGAGAGATGTTTGTTACAGGTGGTTCTGGGGACAGGCAGCTAGCAGATAGTGAGGAGATGTTTTACAGTGGTTTCTGGGGACAGGCAGCTAGCAGATAGTGAGGAGATGTTTTTACAGTGTTTCTGGGGGCAGGGCAGCTAGCAGATAGTGAGGAGATGTTTTTTACAGTGTGTTCAGGGGACAGACAGCTAGCAGAAGTGAGGAGATGTTTTTTACAGTGTGTTCTGGGACAGGCAGCTAGCAGATAGTGGGAGATGTTTTACAGTGTGTTTCAGGGGACAGAGCAGCTAGCAGATAGTGAGGAGGAGATGTTTTTACAGGTGGTTCTGGGGACAGGCAGCTAGCAGATAGTGAGAGGTGTTTTTACAGTGTGTTCAGGGGACAGACAGCTAGCAGTAGTAGAGGAGGAGATGTTTTTACAGGTGTTCTGGGGACAGGCAGTAGCAGATAGTGAGGAGATGTTTTTTACAGTGGTGTTCAGGGGACAGGCAGCAGCTAGCAGTAGTGAGGAGATGTTTTTTACAGTGTGTTCTGGGGACAGGAGCTAGCAGATAGTGAGGAGATGTTTTTTCAGTGTGTTCAGGGGGGACAGACAGCTAGCAGATAGTGAGGAGATGTTTTTTACAGTTGTTTGGGGACAGGCAGCTAGCAGATAGTGAGGAGATGTTTTTTTACAGTGTGTCAGGCGACATGACAGCTAGCAGATAGTGAGGAGATGTTTTTTACAGTGGTGTGTTCAGTGGCAGACACACTGGCAGCCGACAACGAGAGGAGATGTCTTTACAGTGGTTCTGGGGACAAGGGCAAGTACGATAGGGGGACGGACGAGATTCTGTTTTTACAGTGTGTGTTGGGGACAGGCAGATAGTGAGGAGATGTTTTACAGATGTGTTCAGGGGACCGACAGCTAGCAGACGGTGAGGAGAAGGTTGGTGATTTTTAGCGCACAGGTTGATGTTTCATGGGTTTGAGGAGCACACAGCATGCGCGGGACAGTAGGAGGAGATGTTTTTTACAGTGTGTTCTGGGGACAGGCAGCTAGCAGATAGGGAGGAGATGTTTCTTTTATTATCTCTGAACATTGCACATGTTTTTACTTTACACTGTGAACACTTGCACATTCCTTGGTCAATACATTTGCAAATTGCATCATCCTTGTGTCTAATACTGTGTATTTTTTGTGTATTTTTACATATCTTTTGATACGTAATCGTCAGTATAATTTATAACTGGCGCAATTACCACATCAAGATGTCTTTAGCAGTATAAAACTGCAATTTAAAATGTAACTGTCATTTTTAACTGTAGTTTTTTTAGTGATGCCTTTTAAATTCAATTCAATGTTGAAGAAGAAATTGAAAGAAAAATTCAACAAGCAGCAGTGTGTTGTATTTGAGCCGAACCGTATAGACTTGTTGTAGATATCCGTTTATCGTCAACATTATCGCATATTTTCCTCCTATCGTGCAGCCCTCCTCTTTAATATTCTTGACTTTTGTTTACTCCTTTATGCTGGTGTAAATGTTGTGTCCTCCCCCCCTCTCTGTCCCCCATCCAGTGTCCACGCTGTTAAACCTGCGGCTGTGTGAGTCCGACTCGGGGAAGAGGGTGTCGGTGTTGGAGCTCCCCGGCAGCCTGCTGATCGTCCCCCAGGCCACGCTGGGCGGGAGGGCCAAAGGCCGGGCCATGCAGTACCACGACAACATCAGCAAAGAGGACGGCCTGCGGCTCTACGCCGCCTTGGTGTCCCTGTGCGAGACGGAACTGACGGCCGCTGCTTCCGCTGACGTGACGGTGAAACACGGGACGTACGGAAACAGACAAGTGCTGAAACTCGACACCAACGGACCATACACACATCTGATGGACTTTTAATCAATGAAGCTTTACTACATGGAGGTTCAAAATGTCTCTTAGTATTGTCCAAATATCTACCAACAAGGCTGTTTTTTTTTCTCCTGGCCAGCAGAATTATTTTTTGTACAAATAGAGTGAGAGAAATCATTTCACATGGGAATAAAACACATACTGTTAAAATATATACTGTACATGTATATCCATAAAAAGAAAAACTTCACCTTGGTGAAGAATAATAAAGGTGTTTCTAATTTTTTACAAGTATCTAGTATACAGAATGTCTAGACCGCTCTATAATTTACAGATAGAGTAGGTCTAAACCACTCTATAATTTACAGATAGAGCAGGTCTAGACCACTCTATAATTTACAGATAAAGCCGGTCTAGACCACTCTATAATTTACAAATAAAGCCGGTCTAGACCGCTCTATAATTTACAGATAGAGCAGGTCTAGACCGCTCTATAATTTACAGATAGAGCAGGTCTAGACCTCTCTATAATTTACAGATAGAGCAGGTCTAGACCACTCTAAATTACAGATAGAGCAGGTCTAGACCACTCTTTAATTTACAGATAGAGCAGGTTTAGACCGCTCTATAATTTACAGATAGAGCAGGTCTACGCTCTATAATAAACAGTAGAGCAGTTTAGACCACCTATAATTTACAGATAGAGCAGGTTTAGACCACTCTATAATTTACAGATAGAGGTCTAGACCACTCATAATTACAGATAGAGCAGGTCTAGACCACTCTTTAATTTACAGATAGAGCAGGTTTAGACCACTCTATAATTTACAGATAGAGCAGGTCTAGACCCGCTCTAATTTACAGATAGAGCAGGTTAGACCACTCTATAATTTACAGATAGAGCAGTCTAGACCACTCTATAATTTACAGATAGAGCAGGTCTAGACCACTCAATGATTTACAGATAAAGCAGGTCTAGACCACTCTATAATTTACAGATAAAGCCGGTCTAGACCGCTCTATAATTTACAGATAAAGCGGTCTAGAACGCTCTATAATTTACAGATAGACGGTCTAGACCGTCTAATTTACAGATAGAGCAGGTCTAGACCGCTCTATAATAAACAGATAGCAGCAGTGTTAGACCACTCTATATTTACAGATAGAGCAGTTTAGACCACTCTATAATTTACAGATAGAGCAGGTCTAGACCACTCTATAATTTACAGATAGAGCAGTCTAGACCACTCTTTATTTACAGATAGAGCAGTTTAGACCGCTCTATAATTTACAGATAGAGCAGGTCTAGACCGCTCTATAATAAACAGATAGAGCAGGTTTAGACCACTCTATAATTACAGATAGAGCAGGTTTAGACCATCTATAATTTACAGATAGAGCAGCGTAGACCACTCTATAATTTACAGATAGAGCAGGTCTAGACCATCTTTAATTTTAAGAGAGCAGGTTTAGACCACTCATTAATTTACAGATAGAGCAGGTCTAGACCATCTATAATTTACAGATAGAGCAGGTCTAGACACTCTATAATTTACAGATAGAGAGGTCTAGACCACTCATGATTTACAGATAAAGCAGGTCTAGACCACTCTATAATTTACAGATAAAGCCGGTCTAGACCGCTCTATTTACAATAAGCCGGCTAGACCGCTCTATATTTACAGATAGAGCAGGTCTAGACCGCTCTATAATTTACAGATAGAGCAGGTCTAGACCGCTCTATAATAAACAGATAGAGCAGATTTAGACCACTCTATAATTTACAGATAGAGCAGGTCTAGACCACTCTATATTTACAGATAGGAGGTCTAGACACTCTATAATTTACAGATAGAGCAGGTCTAGACACTCTTTATTACAGATAGAGCAGGTTAGACCGCTCTATAATTTACAGAGCAAGGTCTAGACCCTCTAATAAACAGATAGAGCAGGTTTAGACCACTCTATAATTACAGATAGAGCAGGTTTAGACCACTCATAATTTACAGATAGAGCAGGTCTAGACCACTCTATAATTTACAGATAGAGCAGGTCTAGACCACTCTTTAATTTACAGATAGAGCAGGTTGAACCACTCTTAATTTACAGATAAGAGTCTAGACCCTATTATTTACAGTAAGCAGGTTAGACCACTCTATAATTACAGATAGAGCAGGTCTAGACCACTCTATAATTTACAGATAGAGCAGTCTAGACCACTCAATATTTACAGATAAAGCAGGTCTAGACCACTCTATAATTTACAGATAAAGCCGGTCTAGACCGCTCTATAATTTACAGATAAGCCGGTCTAGACCGCTCTAAATTTACAGATAGAGCAGGTCTAGACCGCTCTATAATTTACAGACGAGCAGTCTAGAACCGCTAAATAAACAGATAGAGCAGGTTTGACCACTCTATAATTACAGATAGGCAGGTTTAGACCACTCTATAATTTACAGATAGAGCAGGTCTAGACCACTTATATTTACAGATAAGCGGTCTAGACACTCTTAATTTACAGATAGAGCAGGTTTAGACACGCTCTATAATTTACAGATAGAGCAGGTCTAGAACGCCTCTATAATAACAGATAGAGCAGTTTAGACCACTCTATAATTTACAGATAGAGCAGGTTTAGACCACTCTATAATTTACAGATAGAGCAGGTCTAGACCACTCTATAATTTACAGATAGAGCAGGTCTAGACCACTCTTTAATTTACAGATAGACAGGTTTAGACCACTCTATATTTACAGATAAGCAGGTCTAGACCACTCTATAATTTACAGATGAGAAGGTCTAGACCACTCTATAATTTACAGATAGAGCAGGTCTAGACACTCAATGATTACAGATAAAGCAGGTCTAGACCACTCTATAATTTACAGATAAAGCCGGTCTAGACCGCTCTAAATTTACAGATAAAGCCGGTCTAGAACGTCTATAATTTACAGATGAGCAGGTCTGACCGCTCTATAATTTACAGATAGAGCAGGTCAGAACGCTATAAATACAGATAGAGCAGTTTAGACCACTCTATAATTTACAGATAGAGCAGGGTGACCACTCTACAATTTAAAGATAGAGCAGGTTAGACCACTCTATAATTTACAGATAGAGCAGGTCTAGACCACTCTTTAATTTACAGATAGGCAGGTTTAGACCACTTATAATTTACAGATAGAGCAGGCTATGACCGCTCTATAATTTACAGATAAGTAGGTCTAGACCACTCTATAATACAGATAGTCGGTCTAGACCACTCTAAATTTACAGATAGTGCAGGTCTAGACCACTCTATAATTTACAGATAGAGCAGGTTTAGACCACTCTATAATTACAGATAAAGCCGGTCTAGCACACTCTTTAATTTACAGATAGAGCAGGTTTAGACCACTCTATAATTTACAGATAGAGCAGGTCTAGACCACTCTATAATTTACAGATAAGCCGGTCTAGAACACTCTTAATTTACAGATAGAGCAGGTTTAGACCACTCTATAATTACAGATAGAGCAGGTCTAGACCACTCATAATTTACAGATAGAGTAGGTCGACCACTCTATAATTTACAGATAGAGCAGGTCTAGACCACTCTATAATTTACAGATAGTAGGTCTAGACCACTCTTAATATACAGATAGTCGGTCTAGACCATCTATAATTACAGATAGAGCAGGTCTAGACCACTCTATAATTTACAGATAAAGCCGGTCTAGACCACTCTATATTTACAGATAGAGCAGGTTAGACCACTCATAAACGTAGTCGGTCTAGACCACTCTATAATTACAGATAGAGAGGTCTAGACCACTCTATATACAGATAAAGCCGGTTAGACCACTATAATTTACAGATAGAGAGGTCTAGACCACTCTATAATTTACAGATAAAGTAGGTCTAGACCACTCTATAATATACAGTAGTCGGTCTAGACCACTCTATAATTACAGATAGAGCAGGTCTAGACCACTCTATAATTTACAGATAAAGCCGGTCTAGACCGCTCTATAATTTACAGATAAAGCCGGTCTAGACCGCTCTATAATTTACAGATAGAGCAGGTCTAGACCACTCTTTAATTTACAGATAGAGCAGGTTTAGACCACTCTATAATTTACAGATAAAGCCGGTCTAGACCACTCTATAATTTACAGATAGAGCAGGTCTAGACCACTCTATAATTTACAGATAAAGCCGGTCTAGACCACTCTATCTATAGTTTACAGATAGAGCAGGTCTAGATCACACTCTTAATTCATAAAGACCCAACAATTCCAGTAATGCCCCCAAGAGCGAGCATTTAGTGCGCCGGTGGGACAGACCCAGGCTCCAGGTAGGTGGTGTCTGACGGTGCCGGTTGGGGGGGTGATGAACAGATGAACAGTGGCAGTAATAGTCCCAATAAAGAAGCTGTGCATGTTTTAAGAGAAGCTCTGTCAGTGGCGGTTCTACATTGAATGAGACCCCCTTTGATTACTATATTATAGCGTATATTGATTTGACATTAGTGGCCACAAATAAGCATTTAAATGATTATACATTGAAATAAAAATGTGTTGTGACATATCTGGGAAACTACTTGATCTCCCCTTGTGTGCGCTCTAACTTTTTTTTCTAATCATTTTGCTTTTGACCATAGACTGATAATATTCTGCTTTTGACTTGTGTATTTTTAAGTAGCTCCCTTTTTTGTTTTTTTTTATTTATTTGTTGTTTTTTTAGCTGTGATTCATTCTTGTACATGGACATTTATATTGTATATACACACGGGTATGATGACCGGGTATGACCATAGACAGTTAAAGAAATTACATGCTATGCATAAAGTTTAGATCTGAGCATGCGCAACTCACATCTGCACTCGACTCACATCAGGTCGTGACAACGCGGCGACATCTACACGCTTGGAGCAGGTGTTGGAGCTTCGTAAAGGACCACTTGTGAGTTGTTTGTGATCCTCGTTTCTTTCCCAGACACAAATTAAAAAACGCTGTCGCTACCCGATGTGAGTCGGTGCAGATGTGGGCTGAGGCTGTGGATTTAAACGGTTTACGGCATAACGTCAAATCATGGTGGGAGCGTCTGTGTCACACTGACATTTGTGACGTCCACAAAATAATAAACTTTTGTCATTACAAACAATAACAGAAGATGCAAATCATTTCAGAGACGTTTTAGCCATCTAACTATGGTTGTTTGGTTGCTAAAGTTAGCTTAAAACACCATTCCAATGACAGCCTTTGTTGTGTTTGATGCTAACTTGTAGCTAAGCTAGCAGTGAACTAAATTCGTTAAGTAGGTTCATTTTTACTGGGTTGACGTTACAGAAGTCTCTCGTTAGCACATCTTGGAGGCTACTTCAGTCTCTAATCTATAACCGACACCAGGGATAGTGCCGTTACGCTAAATGATAAATTGCTCTGTGGCTAACAGCAATTGTCGCAAAGCGACGCATGCGCAACTCACATCTTCTTTTTTTTCTTTATACATACAGATCATGACAGACAAATACAACCCAAACTGTTACAATAAGCCTAAGTGGACGAGCTAGACGGCAGAGTCAAAGTAAAACAAACAAAACAAGAAAAAAAAACGTATTAATAAACCTTTGAGGTCCCACACGACACAGATCCAGAGTTTTTACGGCCTCAGTATTTTTTAGATAATTGACTCAATGTAATTTCTAAGCTCGGTCCTAAAGAGTGGTTTAGAATTTGAACGAATGAATTTGCTCATATGGCTGTGGTACTTAGCATATAGATGTGTTTACCTTTGTATTCACCTTCAAAGTCAAACTTACCAAAGAAAACATCCTTAAAGCAAAATGTAATAACTGGGATTAAAACTGTGTGAATGAATTTTAGGAAATCTGACCAGAATTTTACAGTATGGGCACAATTCCAGAAAGGATGTGACACATTGTCATCGGTGCTATTACAAAACGAGCAGTTGTCAATATCCTGTTTGTATCTTTTAAGGAAGGATTTTGCTGGGTAAAACTTGTGCATAACTTTATTAGTAACAAGGTATTTGAAAGGTAAGGACCACACTTTCTTCCAAGGAATATTCTCGACTATACTGCACTGGACTCACATCAGGTAGTGGCCGTGGATGTATTAAGAGAACTTGGTAGTGTTACTGTCACGATGTGTACTTGCTGCAGTGTATTTTCTCCCCAGTACCAAGCTCATCTTGATAGTAATTGTGTCTTTTCGTGTTGTTGTCAACAACCCCAGAGAGCTGTCTGCTGTCGGAGCTGTCGGCCTATCAGTGTGGGGTAAATTGCTTGGGGAGGACACTCAGGAGGAGACCATCAAACACAGTCAGACACGTCAAACTGATAGGGTAAGTGGGGTTAAAATGAACGCAATAGACTACAGGTAGTATCTGAGTTGAGAACTCTAACTTTTTAATTCCCAGAGATAAATAGATAGAAGGTGAAAGAAGCGATGGTGGTTGAAGGAGAAATCTCTCCCATTCTGTTATTTAGCTTATTCCTTCATAGTAATGTTGGAATTTGTTACTCTGCACTTACCCAGGCTGACTGATGTCCACGCCACTTGTTTATCACCACAGACTATGGCAGAATTTCAATTCTTTCACAACTTAAAGTCGTACTTGGAGACGGGGCAAATGCTGTCCAGTTGGGAGAAATCAATGAAATGGAAGATCAACCGGTGTGCCTGTACTTACATCCTAAAGGGTAATTTTGTTCCCTACGTACAAGATATACAAGATGGATTTGTTATGCACAACAGCATTGAAATGAAGTCAACTCCATGACTGTTTGACCAATGATCCTGTCGTAACAGGCGGTAGGCTGTTTTACACCGGCCCAGCTCGGCGGTACCTTCGCATGGTGGTGATGTCCGAGCAGGAGAAGAAATCCGTGCTCACCGAGTGCCACGGCCAGAGCATCCATAAGGGGGTCAGGGGCACCCGGAACCGTGTGATTGCAGGCTACTATTGGCAGACTATAGTACAAGATGTGGACAACTGGGTAAGAATGGGTAAAAAAAGCTAAAAACACCTGTACCAATCTCACTTCTCTTAAAGAATGCACCTGCTGCCCTCCTTTACATGTTTTTGTAAATTGGCTTTTGATATAGGTCAAGTCCTGCCAGGTCTGTCAGGCCGTCATCCGCCCAACAAAGGTAAGATTTCATACAACTTAAAACATGTATTTGCAATAGTTTTGAGCTGTCTGTGTGAAATACAAGTAGCTGTTGGATAAGACCATCTTAGTTAAACATATTTAATAAATAACAGCATTGCTGTAATACATTTGTGTTTCTATAACCAAAAAAGTAACCTGTTAACAACTTTCAGATATGGACATTTCAAAGATGTTTCAAGCATTTGTATTAATATTTAAATTATTTATTGTTTTATTTGTTGGTGTGTGTGTGTGTGTGTGTGTGTGTGTGTGTGTGTAGGATGCGTAATGCAAAATGCTTAAGTGAAGATTAGATACGCCTTTATTGATTCCCAGAAGCGGTTGCTGCAGGTGTGCGATGACATACATAAGAGCAGATGAATAGAGACATAAAAATATATATATATATATAAAATAAAGTAAGTAAAATTATTTAAAAAAAAAATTAGTTTCAGTTATTAGGAATTAAATGTCACAGGTTCACAAACCGGTCATACAATAAACAACAAACACATTGTTTATATAGTAGTTAATTTAAAGGTATTGATATAGTTTAAAATATATTAAGATATTCGCGCCCAAAAGTTATAGGCTAAATTTAAACCTTTTATTTTGAAACTTTCGATACCGGAACTTCCACGGTTGCTACTGCTAGCTTAAATGTGCGAACCACCAGACGCTACATTTAGCTTCTGGTTTTACATCAAATGTAATACTTTTGAGAATTTATATGTGCGGTTAGATGGAGTGAAATAATTTTAACTCGTAAATGGGAAGAAGGTGAGTCGAAAAAAGAACGCGCTGACAGTTGAGTTTTAGTTGAAAGTTGACGACGGTGTAACGAGAAGTTGTGTTGACTGGACGAAACATGTTCTAAGGTGGGAAACTGTTTTCAGTAGGGACATTTGAGCTTTTTTTCGTGATAAATGTGTTGTTTGAAGATAACGTGTGTTTTTATGGTATCAGAGTCCCGGTGGTAGTCTGTCTGCATGTGTTCTCTTAACGTTAGATGTTTTAGAACAGGGAATATTGTTTTCATTAATAATTAATCTAGCTAGCTGTTCATATTTTCCAAATAAGCAATGGATGCTTAGTCTTAAAATACAAAAATAAATGACAACATTACTGTCCAAACCCCAAATGCATTCTATAAAAAGTGTGAAAAGTCTGCCAGTGTTGAATTGTGTGCTTATTAACAGCAACTAAGACAAGTTTAGCATTCCTATTTAATAAGTAACTAACCATTAATTGATCATTTATTCAAGCTGTAATCAACGGCACGCTCATCACATTCTAGGAGCTCAGTAGGATGTGAGAAAATAGTCAAATATCCAAGGGCCTATCTATATGAAATGGAGAAGATTTTTTTTTTATAAACAAGTAATCCATGAATTGATTCATGTTTGAAGCTTTAGATTAGATTGACTGATTTTTGTATTTTGTGATTGTCATATGAGTTAAAGCATCACCTCTCTATGTCCTTGTCCTTTCCCTCACAGATGCCTTCGTTTGACTTACTGGATAAGGTGGAGCTATTCTTGCGGGGAGGAGTGCGTTCTGCAGACGGACCAAAGAACTCGAAGAAAGTAACCAGAGCCAGCAAACACTTCATCTACAAAGGTATTCAGAGCTACGCTGGCTGGTCTGCCCAGAGATGCTTCTTACACATTAGAGAACGCAGTTTTCTCCCAGCGCAGAGCAGTTAAAGCCGGAATCCTCGATGTAGTCCAGTTTCCCACAACTGTCCACGCTTTGAGCATCACAAACAAATCTTTTATGATGTTGAAGTGGAAGCCGAAAATCTCAGAGACAGGTGTCTAAGAGACTGGACGAATAACAAACTGTAATCAAGCATTGCTGTCTGCAAGGGCGTAGCGGACCCGCGGGGGACATGTCCCCTGCACTTCACATGACGGTGCCCTCTGCCTCACACACTTAACGCAGGTGTGTGTTGATTTAAACGCACCATACGTAGGCGAGTGTGCATGTTATTCAGGTTGCGCCCCCCAACAAAATACTTCCAACTTTAATGTAATAATAAATTGAAATGTGAAAAAATGTCTTAAGTTTTTGCACATTGAGGAACTTAGTAGAAGTATTTGGTTCATTGGCACACCCTGCCACTAAAACAGTATGCAACGGTTTATGGAAATGTCTGTTTCCATCAAATGTGAAATGTAGGCTACTTGGAATCCAAGATTTAGCAAAACAAACGGTAGAGGATAATTTCCAAACTGTTACCCTATATGTTGTCAACTACATTTGACACAGTCCCGATGACATAGGCCTCCTGGACTTAGAACATTTCATTCATTCGTTCATAACAGATATTACACTGGATGGGAGGCAGTTTTTGGAGTGACTGATGGTAAAGAAAATGACTTAATATGAGAGAAAAGTAACAAAGAACATGGAGTTTTGTTGCAATACATCATGTCTTCAAGCCTGATATTAATGGCCCTAGTGGAAAATACATTTTATTGTTCCTACGAAATCATGTTTTCTTGCTCCTTTGCACTTTATAAGATTGTAGGAACACTGCCTACCATCTGTTGCTGGTCTAATTATGGGAGAGATATGTGGTATGAGTAAAGTTATGTGGAGAGTAATATTGTATAACATCTGTCTGAAATTCAAGTGCTCAGAGGTCTATGTCAGTTTGTTAAAAATCTTGATTTTTTTGGGGGGGGTGAAATAGTTTTACTTATCCTGTTTTTGAAGAGCAACGACAGCCCGCTCTGTCTTCAGCCTTTTCGGACTGATTTTGCTGACTGAATTTCAGTAACACGTGCATGGCAAAATGAATTTGTGACTATGCTGGATTACATAGAAGTTAATTTAGGAGCATGCAATGGGGGAAATCCCTCACCCACCACCATCTGTGAAAGAAATATTCCGATCTTTTACTCAGATAAAAGCAATACCAATGGTGTTAAAATACTCTGTTACAAGTAAAAGTCGTGCATATTAGCCTCAGAATGTACTTAAAACAACTCATTCTGCAAAACTTCTCTTTTCTTTCATAGATTATGTTACTGAATTTTAGGCAGCGATGCATTCATGTGTGTGTCAAGGTGGAGCTAATTTCATTTTATATAATGCAGTTTAATCTATAGTGATAGCTCACAATTTATTCGTTGATTCATATTCTGTATTAATTAATCTGAATCTGCAAAGCAACTAAGGTCAAATACATTAGTGGAGTAAAAAGTACACTATTCCCCTCTAAGAGGAGTAGAAGTATGAAGTAGCATAACATTTAAAAAGTACCTCAAGCTGTACCTGAATACATAGGAGTAGATTGCGCGTCCCACTCCAATATCTAGAAGAGGTAGACTTGTCCCCCATAAAAATATGAAAGTCAACCCGGTCCCGGAAAGAGGTCAAAAGAACCGTTTGGGGGGGCTCAAGACATGTACGGAAAGAAAGAAAGAACACAACATGACCGTGAAATATAAAGAGTTTCTTTTAGCTTTAAACTTTGGAGCGCATGGTTGTATATAGATATGTTGGTGAGATGGACACGATTCCTAGAAAAAAGTGTAATATTTGGAATGTGCAGAAGGTTTTGAACAATACAAGAGAATAATTTATCATAATAATACCATGACATGATGCAGAAAAGGCACACATTGTTGCAAAAAAATTCACCTAAACCAAAAATGTTATTGGGCGAAGACCCCCAGACCCCCTGCCTATGTGTCCACCCCCTCCTACACCCTTGCTCGAGTGAATGTACTTAGTTACTTTCCAGCGCTGTCCCCGACACATACCGAAAAGTAGTAACCGTTGTTCCTCCAGATGACTGTCTGTGGCGCACGTATCGAGGACGTCTCCTCCGCGTTGTCAGAAGCAACGAGGAGATAAAGGAGATCCTGGTCCGTTACCATGACCACAACAACCACGCTGGTCGTGTGCGGGCAGTAAAGGAGATAATGGTGAGTTCAGGTGACATCTTGAATGGGCACGAGAAGGACTTGAAGCGTGTGTACTTGTATTGTGTACTGACTGGATGGCTCGTGGGCTTATGCTGTATATATTATGTCTAGTTTGGCTACATTAGTAGTGGGTTTGATTTAACTGACAGATAAAACATGTACACTGGTAGGGGAAAATGTATGCATATGTAAGTTTTTGTCTGTATTTGTGTATGCATCCATGTAAGCAGGTGTGTGTGTATGCATGTGCATATGGACAAATACATACATACATACATACATACATACATACATACATACATACATACATACATACATACATACATACATACATACATACATACATACATACATACATACATACCTACACTCACCAAAAGGATTATTAGGAACACCTGTTAATAGAATTATCTAATCAACCAATCACATGGCAGCTGCTTCAATGCCTTTAGAGGTGTGGTCCTGGTCAAGGCCATCTCCTGAAACCCAAAAGAGAGGTGATCGAAGCAGTTTTGAGCGTGGCGTGGTTATTGGTTCCAGGCGGGCTGGTCTGAGTATTTCACAATCTGCTGTTATTGGGATTTTCACACGTAACAATTTGTAGCGTTTACAAAGAAAAACATCCAGTATGCGGCAGTCCTGTGGGCGAAAATGCCTCGTTGATGCTAGAGGTCAGAGGAGAATGGGAAATAAAAATAGTTTAATCAACAACATCAAATAGATCAAATAGAAAATGAGAAGATTGAAGTGTTCCTGGTCTGTCCGTCCAGATGATGTATTACTGGGTGGGAGTGACGGAGGCGGTGAAGACCTGGATCGGAGCTTGTGCTGTTTGTCAGAGCCGAATACCCAGCGAAGCGCCCAACCCACCCGTCCGCTTCTGCTTGGCCTACGGCTGCGACGCCTCCAGCTACGTTTACCCTGAGCTCAGCTTCCACAGGTCAGACAAGCTGTATGATAAGTTCAAAAAAGAAAAAAAGGTCTGGTCTGATTATTACCAAAATCAAAGTCGGATTCTTACTGATTCAGTTTTCTGTTATGTAAATCATAGTTTATTCTTTGAGCATACCTAAAAATATGGCACCCAAAGTGCAAACTAAAGTCCCAGATAAAACATATGTAACATCATGCATGTCAACAGACACAAAAAGACATTTTTTTTATGTCAATAGTTGGTAGATAAAAGCAGCAGATTGATTATTGTGCTAACGTCTGCATGACAATGAAAAGGAAATGTATTTTTCTAAAAATACAACCCAAAGGATGTAGAGTATATCTAATGAGAATAATATAGGACCTAAGATGAAAGCGTGTGTTGCTCTACAGGCAGGCTTTCCTTCTGCGTAGCTTCCTTTCAGCTTTGAAAACAGAACTCTGTCGTGCAGGTTTCCCAAGGCGGCGGAGCTCCGGCAAAGCTGGCTGACGATGGCTCAGAGGGACGAAGGCTCACTTCGCACAACCTCCTGCCTCTGCTCCAGACACTTTGAGCCGTCCTGCTTCACACTAAACGAGGAGGGTCAGCTAACTCTGACACCAGACGCCATACCCACCGCCATCCCTGCTACAGCTCCGGAGGACCAGGTGACACAAGGCAGACCACACATACAGTAGAAGGCACAACCAAATGGTCTCCGCACTGCATACTGTAAAAATACATGTGTGGCCATAGGCTTAGAGGAAAAAGTATGAATTGTTTAGATCTGTCAGGCTATTAAAGTGCCTTACTATATAAGCAAAATGAGATTTAAAAGATTTCAGAGGTGCAAACATCTAAACATTGATTGATTGAATGATTTCTGGATCAAGACGATAAAAACAGTAATCCAAAGGTTTGACATGCTAAACTAAAATACTTGTTTCCAGCACGGTCCTTGGTGTTACACACAGGAAACAATTAACAACAAGCAGACAAACTCAGACTAAAAAGACACACAGTGTTATGAGGAGGGGGAGACATCACAAAAAACAAACTAAATAAGAAGGAAAAATGCCGGAAAAATGATCTAGTAAATATTTACCTGGTTCCATAAAAGCTGCTTGACCTGTCTTTTAAAAATCCCTTGTTATGATAGGAGTTTAGTAGCAGCAGGTAAACTGTTCCATGCCATTATACCAGTGTAAAAGAAATCATTTTTAATTGCATTATTAGCTCTAGGAACTATGCAGAGCGGATGCTGGCCCTAGTATTATGACTATGTTGCATGTGGCCCATGGTTAAATTAAAACATAAATATTTGGGGGCATGACCATTAATATTGATTAATAACATTGTTTTGCAGCACTTGGAATTTGTTTTTGTTTCACAGTCAAACCAGAAAACCATGCAGAGCAAGCAAAATCCACATGACATTGGATCAGTAATACCAATAATTTCTTTACAGAAAAATCAAAAAGCTTTGTGTTACGATATAAAAACTTTAACTTGCAGGCACATTTGGCTAAAAGTTTGGCTGCAATGGATTCACCTATAAGTGATTGATCCAGTGTTAAACCTAAATATGTGACACTTGATTTAGATACAATTTCAGACCCATTACTCATCACATTTTAAAGTATTTGATTTTGCCAACTTCCTTTTTGTACCAAACAAGATTGATTCAGTCTTGCCCAGATGCATAGAGAGCTTATCGTCTACCAGCCACTAGTTGACAGACTCAAGCTCTATGCCAAGAGTATTTTGTCTTTTACATTACACCCGGGGACAAGTAAAGCCGAATCATTAGCATTTATTAGCAACTTGCACCATACCGCAGCTGATATCTCATTTATGTATACTAAAAATAACAGGGGCCCCAGGATCAATCCTTGGGGCACCTCGCATGGTGTGCTCTGTGAATCAGAGATTTGTGTCCTATCTGTTAGGTAACAAGTGAACCCTATGAGTGCTGAGTTGCTAAAACCCATGCACTGTAATTTAGAAATCAAAATCTTGTGGTTCACAGTATTGAATGCTTTTTGCAGGTCAAGTAGTAGCATACCAACATTGAGACAGGTGTCAGCAGAATATGCAGCTCTAAAACCAGACTGGAGCTCATATAATAGATCATGCCTGATGAGATACTTCTCCACCTGTTCATACACAAGATGCTCAAAAATCTTTGATATAGTTGGCATAATAGATACTGGCCTATAATTCCCAACATCAGCCCTGCTATTTTTTGTAAAAAGAGGAACCACCCTGGAATTCTTCATATTGTTTGCGAAAACACCCTGACTTAAGATAAGAGAGATAAGATAAGATAATACTTTATTCATCCCACAGCGGGGAAATTCCTTATGGACAGATTTATGACATGGGTAAGAATCCTATGTATAACCCCAGCACTATCCCTAAGAAACTTGGAGGGAATAAGGTCCAAGCCAGTGGCCGTATTCACTGACAGGGAGGAAAGGCTCGCTCTCACTTTATCCTCTGAGACAGGACTAATTGCAAATGCATCTGCGGAGACCTTTTTGCTTCTATAAAATGAGTAATGTAATATTGCAAAATGGAACAGAAAGATTTCTAGCCTCCATTGTCAGCCTCCTGCTTGGTTTTCAGGATTCTGTCCCCTCAGATGAAGACGTTCTTCATTCCAACTCTGTGGAAGACCTGGTCTTCACCACAGAGCCCTCTGAGCTGGCCCTGGATCACTGTGAAACCCCCTTCGAGCTGCAGGAGCACAGGTACTGCCTCCCCGCTCCGGATCCAGACTCAAGGGAAGTCCACATAGGGATGGAGGAAAACAGGAGGAAGACCGTCATCGAGCCCAGCTTCACGGTCTATAACCAGATCGCCAGGTAGATCTCCTGTCCGCTAGGGGTGTGAATCTTCACTGGTCTCACCGTTTGATTCGATTACCATTATCCTGTTAACAATTTGAATCGATTTGATGTCAAGATGTGTCACCTCAATATTATTATACATTGCCACACATGGTTTGCATCAAAAAACAGTAGTGGCCCAGGTAGCTCAGTTGGTAGAGCAGGCACCCATACAGTATATAGTATATATCTTTTTCCATTATCATACTGGATAATAAAAAAGTTCTACGGCGTTCATTGCTTCACAATCTGTTTAACCTGAGCCATGCCGTACAAGAAATATAAAACATCATATCACGTCCATACAGGGATTGTAGTATATAGCTGTTAAAACATTACATAATATATTATACACTGGCATCAGATCAGTAGACTGTATCCACCGATACACAAGTTCCTGTATGGGAATCGGTATCAGGAAGCAACAACTAGTTAGTCATTTAGCGTGTGTCGAAATGTTTCATCCTGCAGGTATCTGAGCCACAGAGTGTTACCGATGCACAGCAAGAAAAGCAGAGGCGCTTTACGAAGGATGAGCAGGCGCTTTGGTCTAGTAGGTGAGTGGAAAGAGTAGCAAAACATAGCATCACTCCTTTAATCCTTAATAAATGAGATTATTGTGGGTGTGTGAGACTCAGACACCCACAATAATCTCCACACAGTGCCTGTGGCCATCGAACTATATTACTCTTCCTACTGAGTGTTACACGTTTAGTGTCAAAACTGACTCACAATACGTAGTATATTATACATACATACATACTATGTGCAATAACTACTGCAATAATTTATCAGTTACATGTGCAGTATCAATGCTCCCATCTATATTCCTACTGTACTTATTTGTGTTCATACTTTATTTATGTTTGCAAATATAATTTGTACAATCCATTGTTATAGAAACATGATCTTACTTTTAACCTCATCTCAATTTACTTACTACTTTGCAGTTTTATTTCTTACTGTAGCTATGTTACTTTATGTTACTTTACACACTTATTGACTCGCTCTTTTCTTATTCTTATTTTACCTTAAATTTGACTGCGAGCAACTGCAACTGAACCATTTCCCTGAGGGGATCAATAAAGTATTCTGATATAGTATCTCATTGAGATGAGATGCCTTTTAGAAACATGTCCTCTGTTCCAGATGGAGTGCTGATGTACACACGAGTCTCTCCTCCTGTCAGAGTGCCACGCAGCAGAGAGGAGGTTTGCATGATGTACTTCCATTGTATCACAAATTGTTGTGCAGCTACAGTACATCTCTAAGTTAGTTTCACTGTCCCGTGACAAGTGAACCAACCGTGCTGCCTTCTAATTGGCAGGTAAACTCGATCCTGCTGCAGTTCCATGACAACCAGGGTCACTACGGCCAGGGAATCTGCCAGCGGGAGATCACAAAGCACTTCTACTGGGCCAGCATGACCAGAGACCTGGCCCGCTGGATCTCCAGCTGCCACACCTGCGTCAACAGAACCAAGAGGAAGTGGCTTCGCTGCAGTGTCTACACCTGCACCAACTGCTGCGGGCCGGTGGAGAGAGGCCTGGGCCTCACCTTCCATAAGTATTAACACATGTGTCTTCTAGGGCAGATACTGTGGTTACACATCTTTGTCTGTATACTTCTTTTTGTTCATTGAACAATTGTATACATAATCATAAATTCCAGTTGTTACAATACAAAATCCAGTTGTCTCTTATTAACCTGTCCATCTCCTTAAAGTGAGTTGCATGTTACATAATACATTACTTTTACAAAAACGTTTTACTCATAATCTTGTAGTACATATTTTCCCACATGTGCATCAGTTTTATCCTTTTAGACAAAAGAAAACAAAAAACAACATACACCAAAGTAGCAATATGAAAGCCGTATCACATACAGTAACATAGAAGATACAAGCTGCAAAAAATACCCTAATGCGAAGGTATACATCGATCCATTTTGCAATCTCAGCATGAAAGTAATTTTTTCCGTTGTATAGATTCCCCTGACTACTGATCGCCAATTATCACGTGTTGGAGGTTCTTTTTTGAGCCAACTCAGTGTTATTGTTTTTTTTGTTTTGTTGCGGCAAGAAGTACAAAGTATATGCAGCGAGCGTTTTCTTTTTCCGGCTCTCCACCACATCTCGGATGACTCCCATTATTTTATCAAGGAGGACAAAACCCCCCCCTCTCAAAGTAGTCCAAGAGAGGGCATGTCCAAAATGTATGGCTTGCAGCCTCCTCTCCACACTTTCTCCAACTTCCACTTGTTAGCTTAGGATCCATTTTGGAGAGATTGGGGGGGTTCTAAAGCAGCTGGTATCTCTTTTTCATTAAAACGCTCTTCCATCACTGTACACTTTTTTTTAACATCTATTCCGCCGTCCTTCCCTGCAGGTTTCCTCTTCACAACGTGGCCGTGCTGGCTCAGTGGTTAAAGGCTGTCGGTCGTCCACACTGGCATCCCCGGCTCTGGTCGTCTGTTTGCTCCACCCACTTCACCGAGGACTGCTTTGACCGCAGCGGCAAGAAGGTCACGCTCCATCCAGACGCCGTGCCCACACTCTTGGTCTACGGCGACTCAGGGGTGAGGCTCCAAAGGGACTCATTTTACATCAGATCCTTAAATGATGCATCACGAAAATGACAGTGGCAGTAGTGAAAACACTGTAATCAACCTGTGCTACTGGGAGTCGGTACAGTTTTAAAAGCAGAAGCTTGAGTTGTGTCGTTCCTCCACAGACTCCGTCCAGAGGTCCGAGCCACGCGGCTGCTGGGGAGGAGGTATGTTCTTGCTAGACTGGAAACCGAATTCAATACTTTTAGGCACTGACCGAATTGTTTGAAGTAGCAAAAAATGACTCATCATTCAAAACCCAATTTCAATACCTTAGGGGTAAATCTCGTTAGTGTCCGTGAGCCAATCAGCATGCAGCATGCTTCTACCAATGATGTTTATGATTGGCTGTCTAAAATTACACAATGTATAGAAGGGACTCATGTAGTTGTAGAGCGGAAAAATAAATAACACAATTTGGGCCGTAATGTGTAATGTCATTTCTTTTTGTTTTATAAAATTGGTATCGAAAAAAGTTATTTTGGTATCGAAGTCACGATATTGGCATCAGTCGGCTATAACATTTACATATACCCAGCCCTAGTTCCAGCTGG
Organism: Etheostoma spectabile; assembly: GCF_008692095.1. Lineage (NCBI taxonomy): Eukaryota > Metazoa > Chordata > Actinopteri > Perciformes > Percidae > Etheostoma > Etheostoma spectabile. The sequence continues at coordinate 26,106,903 of NC_045752.1, forward strand.
GCTGATTATTGGGGGTTTGACAGAACAAGCTGTCCAATACAAAATGTAATGATCTGTTTCTGTGTTAGCAGGCCTATTTTGCCAAGTATGATGCCGTGGAGCTCTACCTGAGCAAACGCACCTATCCTCCTGGATTGAGCTACGTAGAGAAGAACACCTTCAGGAGGTTCTGCAAGAAGTTTACCATCAAAGGTTTGTACAAACCGAATCAGTTACTAGAACAGGTCAGTAGCTCTTTTGTACCAGTGTGAGGGTATACAAACAGGAAGGATTATGGTATTGTAATAATTATTCAAATGAAAAAAAATCAATTGAACTCACACACACTCAAGCAGGTTGCAAGTAAGCATTGCTTTGTATGAAAGAGGTCCCAACTAAATGATATGCACATGTCAACAGTGTCAGCTGAACATCACAGGATTAGCATGTATTTAATTCCTTTAATTTATCCCGTGAAACAAAATAGCAAGTCTGGATCCTTTTATGAAAACAGTTGTAATGTAGAAACAGTAGAAATGTGTGTTAGTTCCATGAGGTACCATGTTCACGCGACAACTTGTTCTCCCAGATGGCGTGCTCCATGAGGTGAGCGGAGGCCGGGTGCGTTTGGTTCTGAGGAGCAGGCAGCGTGTTGAAGCGGCCCTGCTGGACTATCACAACGAGCTGAACCACCTCGACATCAACAAGTGTCTCAGGCTGCTCAACGAAAGGTGAGACGGGTCTTCTTTTTCGCTAATAAACTGAACTACGTGAAACTTTATTGAGCCTGCAAAACCACAGAAGGGTAAAACCTCACCGAACCCCCGACCCAACACATCATAACTTCAGTTTGATCATGTACATCCCCTTTAACCAAAAATAAACCAATAGCAGATGGCTGTTTCTGTCTGTCATCAATGTTTTTTTCACAAATAGGCTGATTTAGATTTGCTAATAATATTTTGGATTCATGTTAAGGCATTTTCATTCTTGAAAATTATTTTTTTTAAATTCGCAATCATTTGGCGGCCCCCCCCCCCCCCAAATCTCTGATCCCTAGGGGCCCCGGACCTCCTATTGAAGATCCCTGTGTAAATAAACATACTGTTATAAATCCAGTTTGTACCATCCCGATACAGTACAGTAAAAAGGCAAAGTTTGGCATAATGGTAATAAAAAAACACACACACTTAACACTGCAGGTGCAGACATTTACTGTAATATCATGCTGAGGTAATAACCCGCTCCTCATATTATGATCAGGTACTTCTGGAAAACCATGAGACATGATGTGGTGCAGTGGATCAACAGCTGCTCGCGGTGCAGCCGCCATAAGATGAAACCTCACATCCAGACGGCACCGGGAAGATCCAAGTCCCAGCTGCAGGCGCCTAGATCTCCACACATACCGGAGGACGTAGACAGGTGAGTGGAGGTTTCTGTGTGCCTGGTACCCTAAAAACCCTTTGCTGGCAAAGCAAGATTATTTTATAGTTAATGTAATTTGAATTTATTTGTGTGCTCCCTTTCATTCTGTCTCCATCTGAATCCTTAAAGTGGGCCGGATGCCGACGATTACAGCGATGGTGGTGATGATGTATGTGGTGGGAGTGTTGGGGATGAAGAGACACAGCCAGCCACCAATTCAGTGGACAGAGTGGTAGGTTTCTCAGCTTCAGCCGGCAGGACGTAAGAGTCTCAGTCATATACGTTGTGTTTCCTGGCTTTTTTGGCTCCATCACAGTAAAAGCCAACCAACGTTTTAGTTGTTATTTTTATGGCTTTTTCCTTTCTAGCACTAAAGGTAATTTTTATGCATTGATCCCGAGTTGACCCAGATCCTTTCTATTGTCATGACCGGGGATATACTCGTGTTGACCTGCTTTGTTTGAACTTCCAAAAGAAGGGTTGATCCCTGATCAGACAACCCGGGTCAGTGGTGTGAAAGAGGTATAATACAGATGCGGATCATATCACACATTGGGTCTCAGTTGCTTTCTGTTTCTCATCTAAATCCTAGGAGAAGCCTTCGGCTGTAACTCCCATCGGCCCGCGGCCCAGAATCCCCATCCTCCTTCATCTAAGATCTCCCATCAACTTCCAGCCCAAAACTCCGATAATCCTCCAGCCAAGGACTCCCAACCTCCCCTATGTGACCAGAATATGGTCCCTCAAGACAGCGGCCCTTCCTCAGTCTGAAGTCCAGAAGGAGACAAAGAGCTCTGACACTCAGCCTGCCAACCAAAGCAGCATCCAGGTTCAGCCGGAGAAGCAGACACAGTCTCAGGACCAGAAGGGAACATGTGGCCCTCTGGGCAGCACCAGAACGCATCACTATGTCAAAGTCCCGGACCTAACCCTACCTCTCCCAGAGTCACATCCTCCATCCGAGCTTCCAGCAACACCCAAACTTCCACAAGACACAAGCAAGCAAAGTCAGCCTCTGAATCAACGCGGGGAACTGGAGACCCAGTCCCAACCCCAGAGCCATGTTCAGCACCCGGGGAAGAGGAAGAGAGCCCTGGAGACGAAGTGGTCGGCTAAGAGGAGCTCCAGCTGTAGCCTGGAGCCTGTGGTGGCCCCGAGCACCAAACCCTGGCCCGTCTTCACCGTTGCTAGCTCTGCCCCGCCTCAGGCAGCCAAACCCCTCACAGGGTACCTCACGATACAAATTATATCACGATACAGCAATTCTGCGTTAAGCAATATATTGCTAAATCAAATCATAAGTCAAATTTAAGACTTTTTAAAGACCATTATGAATGAAATTTAAGACCTTTCTCACATCAAATAAGCCCTAAATTCAGTTTTTAGTATCGCTAAGCTTTCACTTCCTCATAGCTGAAGAATTAAAATTAGTTTAGGTCTGTGGTACAAAATAAAAACTCGCACCAATCACACGAAAGCTGATGGGCTGCAATTTAAGTTGCATGTTGGTCTCATTTGTAGTCGTAATACAGGCAATTTGTATTTGGACTAGCGGTCACCTCCAGCAGCCATGAAGCAGCAAAGCTGGGAAATCTCTTCAGAGCGCCATGTTTTATTAATTCAAATATCAACATTTGGTGCCAGCATATCGATTCTCATATTGCATGAAGGACAACAATATAGTTCTGTATTTTTATGTTGCCCCTTCCTAACTGTGTTGACCCTGCTTCACGTCTGACGACCTATGTAAGGACAGCTGTTTGTGTGTGTGTGTGTCTGAGCCGTCTTGCGTGTAACGACAGCTGTTTGTGTGTGTGTGTGTGTCTGAGCCGTCTTGCGTGTAACGACAGCTGTTTGTGTGTGTGTGTGTCTGAGCCGTCTTGCGTGTAACGACAGCTGTTTGTGTGTGTTGGAGCAGCCCTGCGCCCGTGCAGAGGCCCAGCAGGCTTCAGGCCCGGACGGTCATCCAGCAGTGCGTTACGGCCAAAGTTAGGATCAAACCAGAGCTGGACGGGGCCGACGCTCAGTGGGTGGAGGTCTGTTCACTCTGTTTTCTTCATTCATTCTTCATGTCTATTGGCCCTAAATATTTCAACAACCACTGGATGAATTTCCATGAAATCTGGTCCAAACATACATGGACCTCAGAGGCTAAATTGTATTAACTTTGGTTGTTCTCTGACTTTGATAAATGGATGACATAAATTTGTATACATAGCATTTCTCAACACAGCGTGAAAGGTGGGAACATTACTAGTCCCAAACATTAAGAGATTAAGCATCACCTGAAGCTTTCTCATTATAGAGCGAAGGACAGTAGGCTCTGGAGAGGCCAGTTTTAACATCTGTGCACATGTGAAATCTGCGTGCAGCATATTGGCTTGTGCATACAGTTTGCAACACTGGCGCTGCACATCACATAAATCACTTCCTGTTTTGTTCTAGATTTCCTCGTATAGCTGGCGATGGTTTTGGTGATGTTGGTCACATCACATGTTGTCTCCTATGAATGATGATGTCTTTAGCCTTTGTTCTATTTGTATTTCTTTATGCTTCAGAGCTGCTTTAAGACACACAGCTTTCCCAAATGGCTCTTCTCTCTGTCCTCAGATCCAGGAGGGAATGGTTGTGTATGTGTGCTTCTTCCACGGAGCCACCGAGGATGTCGCTGATGAGATGGGTGAGATGTCTCTTCTACATCTCCACAACTACTGTTCCTTTATGAATGGATATATTTTACTATGTTCACGCCTGTAGGCTGAACTTCTTTCCAAACGGTGAAATATACATATTAATGCAGTCTGGTTTGTTTTTTTTGGTCTAATCTACAGCCAACAGTCTGATGACCACACAATTTTTCAGAAATAAAGACACCGGGCGCTCTGTTTCCGTTCTCAACCTCCCCGGGAGCGTTTTGTTTATCCCGCAGGACTCCCTGCTCGGGGAGCCGGGGCCCAAGAGACGGATGCGGTACAGAGGGGGGTGTGAGCCGTGGCGGGGCGCCCAGCTCTTCTCCAACCTGGTGTCCGCCTGCAGGGAGCTCATGTCCGCCTCAGAGAAGTGCAGCAAGGCGGGCGTGAAGGTGGAGCAGGGAGTCTACGGCCAGAAACAAGACATGGTCCTGAACTGTGTGGAGCCGCTGACGCTGCTGCTGGAGTTCTGAGGTCCGCCGCGACAAAATCCAGGGAATAGGTTCAAAGAAGGTCAAGTCTGCAGAACAGCTTCATTACTTTGAATATAATGCTTTTATGGGTAACTACCATTTTTCAACCTGGACCCTATGTTCCTGTGTTTTTGTGTTCAAGTGACTGATGGGAACAGCAATCTCTGACATTGGTACAGTATTACATATACTAATATACACAAAAGTGCTTGTTTTGACACTGACAGACACAGTGTAATAGTGTCTGAAATTATGGAAAAGATTTCTAAGGAGGTCAACCTTTCTGTTAATTTTTTTTAACTTAAAAACATGTTGTTTGCTTAACCCACCAGACTCCATGTAAATAAACAGTAATTTTAGCATTATAAAACACCTTTCATTCAAAGTCAACATAAACAAAATAAAACTATGAAAAGCTGTAATGGGTTGTCTTTCCACTTTTCCAACCATCACAATTCTAGTTTAGTTTGAAATAAACACATAGTTTATCGATTTACTTGAGAAAATATGTTGGCTCTATACATGCTAAAAGTATTGCTTTTTTAAATGGAGTCCGGTGGGTTTAGCACTAGCGACCGCAGATCTGTTTCTTGTTAAACATAAAGTTCTCAAAGAGGTTTTAAAGGTCTATCTCTGGTCTGTGGCTGCCGGTTCAGACCTTTACACTTGATACTGGACCAGATTCAAAGACTGTTGTTCCCATCAGTCACTTAGACAAAAAAAACATAAGAAAACAGGGTCCAGGTTGAAGAAAACTGTAGTCACCCTTTAATAGTGCAAATAAGGCACACACCATTTTGGCCCGCAAGTTGGCCTTCCTCGGGTGGATTTAGGCCAAAACCTTGTGTACCTTATTTGCACTATGAAAGAATTTTTTTATTATATATATATTTTTTGGGACTTTACTTTCACTTTTTCTTCCTGCACCAGCAACTACATTGATGTGCACATCATCTTTTTCCTTTAGTCCCGGCAATAATCCATGACTCTTGCTTATTTTAAGCTTCTTTTTCTGTTTTCAAAGATGAAGGGTTTGACATAGAGAGAGATACATTTCTCCGAAGCTACGTTCACACGTCTCTCATTCCCCCTGCTCTGGTGTTTCCGAGTCTATGAACCGAGACTTTTGGAAACTCTTCTGACCCTTTGGGTTATGAATCTGCGGGCTTGTGTTTCAGTCTCGACGGCCTCAAACGAAGACCTTTGGCAACACCGACGCCAACGTTTCTCCTCCTGATTGGGTCGCATCGGTCACAAAGTCTCGTTCTCTGAGACTAAGCTACTAACGTTACCATGGCAACTACCAACAACTGGCAGAGTGTACACGCCACCTGTTTATGTCTACGACAGTGTTGATGAGATATGAGTTTGGGGCGTGTTAGTTGTTCAAAGACATCTACTGGAGACAAAAACACACTTTGGCTCTAAACCAAACCTTAGCTAATGTAAATGTAGTCTGAGTTATTGGGAACTTTTTGGGGGTTCTGGAACCAGAGGAACCGATCGAGGAACTAAAAGCTCCCTTTTGTGCGTTCGCATCCAAAGAAGATGAAGCAAACACTGATGATTCTAAAGGCACAGCGACATTTCCCACACACTATACAGACCATACAGTCTATGGTCACTCCCATGGACTGCTAATAATAATAATAATAATAATATAATAAGTCTATAGTTATGAGTGACCAGAGGGTGAAAGGTTATATGACGACACTAACATGCGACTAAAGGAAACGACCCATGTCAAAACAGATTTCTCTGGGTTTGAAATTTGGTGGAAACATTTGGCATAGTGGAAGAACACAACTCCCCCAAAAATATTTTTGAGCCATTTAAATGCAGATCTGTTACTTATTGTACCTTTTTATTTTTCTTGTACCTTCATGCACTGTTGTTTGACGCTGCTGTGTAAAAAGAGCTCTGCATCTTTTGTTAATATTGTTAATACTGTATAGTTGACAGATAAAAACCAAATCGTGATGTTAAATAACTATTTCTAGTAAAATACTGTGCATTGACTTTTTGATACCAGCATTTTGTTTGTTGTATCAATCACAGGATTATATATCACACAAACCTCAAAATCCACTAAATGAGTTCAAAATGACCTTGTTCTCTATAGTTCCTCATATAGAAAGCACAACTCATGTTCTTCTACGTATTTATTATTCTTGCATATTTTTACACATTAACTCTTTCCACATTTTTCAATATAGAAACGTCATTCATACATCAGAAAGTTCACCTCAATTAGGATATGTATGCTTCTATACAGAATTTTCAGAAATTTAATAATTTCCAAAAATATTCAAAGTGAATGGAGAAAATTTGACTCCAATTCATACATTTTCATTTGCTATCTGCTGATGAGTTCAGTCCTGTACAGTCCCACTTTGGGTTTCTGATTTCTGAAACTACTGAGTCAGTCATTGTCTCAAATGGGTTTTATTGTGAAGAGTTGGATCCTTATACACGTCATCCCGACCAGCATGCTTCCTTCTTTTCTTTTTAAGCAAATAAACACATCAAAAATGTCAAAATAGTGGACAGAACGTGTAACAACCACATGCTTTTAGTGGCATTGACAATGAATAAGCCTGAGTACATGTCAATAACAGGCTGCTCTTGAGACAACAAATGAAATTTGAATGGTATTACAGAGGAAGATTGACAGCTCTAGTTGTGGGGAAAAAAAGAAATCAAAGCTCAGACAACCAAAATGTTTCACTCCCGAACTACAAAAAAAGTTTTATTTACAAGATCATAAACTACAACACACTCTGGATAAAACCCCCAAATAAGAATTGTTCGTGTCCCGGTAAATACTCGGCACTCGTATTGAACCAACTCCTCGTCCTGCCTTTCCTTTTCTTTTCCATTTCAACACTTTGAGAGAAATCAAAAACCAGACTGACATTCTTAAAACGGGCCGGGCAGTGTGTGAATGTCTCGCGTACTATAAGGCGACGTGGGCGAAATCTCCCATCATGATATACGTAGGTCCTTTCATATCTTCCTCACGATGTATATCACGACATGTTTACTGGGATTCAATCATATAGTCCGGATGAAAAACCGCACAGGAGAAAGTAGCAGCGTCGGTGATGCAGTCGGCTCGTAAATTGAAATCAAAGTCATAAAAAAAAACCTGAAATGAAATCGAACGGGGTGAATCGAGATCGGGATTTTTAGAACGATACCACGCGGTAAAGCCTATTCCGTGTGAATTAAATACTCGTGAAAAAAGAAAAGGGATTTTCCCGCGTTCCATGAAGAACTTCAGTGCGTGAACACACCCGGCAGGATCCCAACGCAGGCCGCCCGCCGGATTTTTAACGTCACGAGAAGAACGTCAAAAAATGTATTTGATATTTTGATATTGTTTTGACAGTGTTTAGTGCTGCAACCAACAGCTGTTAGTTTAGTAATCAACGTGAAAAGCAAGCTTTCAACTTCCCACATTCAAAGGATTTTCACAGCACGAACAAAGCAGATTAGGGACGTTATTCAATAAGCAACAAGTGCTTTATTTTTAACAAATGAAATGCAACAAAAAATGCAATGGAGTCATGCATTATTTGGGGAGCAGGTGGAAATGGGACACATTGATTCCCAGAGCTTTAACAGAGGGAACTCAAAAAACGATCGGCCTGCAGATACTCCAAAAAAAACACAAGTGCTGCCCTGCTCCAGGGTAATTCTCCTAAAGAAAACATGAAATCCTTTAAGAAAAACAATGTTGTCTAGTAACAATTCATAAAAATAGAAACGAACATACATTTAGTTGTCAGTCATGCTCTGAGTGGTGCTTCTGCATGATTCTTTGTTTTACAGAGAGCTTCTTTAGTCAGGGACAGCCCTAAGAAAAGGTTCTGTTTCTCACATTCCCAAATCCCATTCTCTGGACGGGATAGGTAACCAGCAGGGGGGGGGCGGGGACAACTTTTCTTCTGAGTGTGCTACTGAAAGAGTGAAGGAAAGATTTCAACATTATTATACCCAGCCCTGACAACTAAATATATAAAAAGCAAAACTTTCTTAAAGGCTCAATGTCAACTAACGCAATCCAAAAACTCAAAGATCTGAGACGTGGCTCCATTTTAGAAGGGCTCTTTCGTCCACTTAACTACACGGTCTCCGTGGTTACGTGCTGTCTTCATGATTCCCTCTGTGTAACGTACACTTTCACAGCACCAACTTCTAGATTGATTCAACAATGACATCCCTTCCATAGTCTGTCCACTAGAGGACGCTCCACAACGTCCCTGTTGGCATTATTAGTATTTTTTGGATTTTTTATACACTTCATCAGAACTTTAATATATTTTGACGTTCCTCTGTTCTGTTGTGACAATAAAACAAATTATGACATTATTTTAGTGAGAACTCCTATAACCACAAATAACTAATCTGTTTGTTTTGTTACTGGATTATTTAAAAAATGTATATTGTCCGATATATGGGAATCTTGGACTTTTAAATAACCAGATATTTGTATCGGTCGGGCTCTACAGAGCGATGGCGTCCTTGTGCTTCTTCCTGTTTTCTTCAGTGACGGGCTGACGTCTGCTCAGCTGGTTTCTTTGAGAACGCCAATCCTTCATCCAGTTGGAGTAAAAGAGCGTCCCGATGCGGCGATAGAACTGGATAAGGATTCCACTTCTGACGCGTGCACAAAGGGGACAGGACGCCATCGCCAGGCGACCTTATGTAACGCAGCGAGACCTGGAATCAGATGTCTCACGTTGCCAGACGTGGTATGCACCCTTTGGTGAGCTTCGGTGCTTCATTTCGAAGGGGTCTGGAGCCAAAAAAGATGGCAGCCATCGCTCTAATCTTCGATTCGTCATCCAATCGCTGTCATGTCTCGACTCTTTTATAAGATTCCTGATTTGAAAGTCTGAAGACCGTAGTAATTAAAGGAATTGTAATTTCATGAAATGTTGGCCAACCCTACTAATGTGTATGTCTGTCTTAATTCATTTTTAATTCAGCCTTCTGGACCCGGCTCTGTCTTCTTCTTCTCCAGGAGGAATAAAAAACAGATTAGCGCAGTGTCCTTGCCCCTCTTCAGTCGCCCTCCCACACACAGTCACACTCCCGTAGTGGGCTTCTCTGGCGCATGGTGGTGATGACGGTGATCCTGTTCTCCGACAGCTCTCGCAGCTGATTGATGAGCGCCCGGACGCTGGGGCTGGGCCACGGGTGGCCGTTGAGGTAATCCCTCAGGATGAAGGAGCGCTCCACCAGCAGCTCCAGCTGCACCAGGTGGCGCAGCCGGTTGAGGCTCAGCAGGTCTTTCTCCGGTTCCCGACGGAAGAACCTGAGAGACAAGAGACGAGATGAGGAAGACTTTCCCTGCATGAACACAGCAACACATCAACAGATTTGTGGAAACACAGATGTCTTTAAAGAAATGAAGAGAAGGTAGTTTCCTTTGCGGTTTACTCGTTTACCCAGATACGATGAACAGTGTCCAGAATGCTGCAGCACGTGTACTAACACAGGACTAGGTAAAGAGGTCCTATTTCTCCCGTATTAGCTTCTCTGCATTGGAATCCTGCAAAGTCCACAACTTAAAATCCTCCTCCTGACCTACAAGGCTCTTAACGGTCAGGCACCATCATATCTCAAAGAGTCTCAAAGTAGAATGGGAGCCAGAGCTGCACTGCTACTACTATTATTACTAGTCATAGTTCTATTACATTTACCCCCCACCCCCAAATGCAAAGGATTTTGGGTGGAAGAAAGGTTCGAGTGATTCCAGCTAAGGGCCCCAGTGGCTTCCCGTGCGGCTCACCGTATCCTGAGCGTCCTGAGCTGAGGAAACAACATGGGGATCCGTCTGCAGAGGCTGCCACTGGAGCGGTTCTGCTCGATGTCCAGGTGCTCCAGGCCCGGGACTTTAGGTGCGATGGAGTCCATGTCTTTCAGAGTTATGGCCACTCGCAGCGTCAGCCGGGTCACACTGGATGGGATGGTGGTCGTATAGGCGGCTAGAGAATTTCCTCCTGGGGAGGGCAGGAAACAGAAAGCACCCAAGAAAATGATACCTGTGTTTAGCCTTGTCCCTTAAACTGCCTTGTGTTAGAGCTGGGCACAGGGGGGGAATATCACAATATTTTCGTCCAAATACATTGATACATTGCGGTGATATTGTAAGGTTGATTGTGAGAGTTTTCATAAATGATCACCAATAATGTGGATATGATGACTAAGTGGGTAAAGGCAAATATTAAACCAGCCTTTCAAAGCAGCCTTTAAAACCAGGAAAAGACACAATAACATTACCCAACACGTAGTATTCTGTACTACGTATATATACACAGTATTTATTTTTACTCTGTACCTCCTACTATGACCTGTGCAATATGCCAATTCATATACAATATATCTGTATAGACGTATTCCCACCTGTTGATAAAACAAGTGTTTATAATGTACATAATACCATTTTACTCTATTCTCATTTTTCTATTTCCTATTATATTTAATGTGTATTTTATTCATTTTTTATTTGTTGTTGTTGTCGAAAGTTCCCCGGGCGTGGGATTAATAGTCTAAAGTCTTACTAAAAGCTTTGAACTGACCGATGATGGTGAGGGTCTCCAGCTGTGTGAGGGGACTCAGCCAGGAGGTGAGGCGGCACGCGATGCCCTCTCTGATGTACCTGTAGCGGATAGTCAGAGACCTGAGTGAGGTCAGGCTCCTCAGTGCGTTCTCTGGCAGGATGGTTTCTGGGTAATCCACCAGCTCCAGGCTGGTCAGCGCTGGGCCGCCGTACCGCGGCGCTCCTACAGAACCGAGGAAGAGGACAAGAGTCAAGCCTTCATCGCCTTGTGGTGGGTACGGTCCTTTGGCTCATTTATTACAAACCAAATCAGTTAATAAAGTAATAAATGAGCCAGAACCTGCCAATCCACTGGTCTGATCCTGGAAATACCAAAGACTACAGCCATAACTGTCAGAGACCCCCAATCAACCTGCAACTATATTTAAAAAAAAATGTAAATCATAAAAATAATCATTTTTCTAATTAAACATGAGCTTCTTCCAGCCTCTCAACTGGATTTTAATTGTCAATTTTATAGCATTTGGAGAAGAAATGTCAACAAATGGGAAAAAAACGTGACAAATGTAAAAAAAGTGACAATTTAAATTTTTTTTTTTAAAAAGCTTTAAAAAAATTGGAAAAAAACAAATTTCAAAAGGCTCAGAAAAAGTCGACAAACGTTAAAAACGGGACAAAAACATCGGGGAAAAGACAACCATAGCCTCGATAAAAGGTGTGCAGGTCGACGGGAAGACAATGCGAAGGTTAATCAAAATAACGTTAAGTTTTTTGATAATTAATGTATGTATGTATTTAAGATTTAAGTTCCTTTTATTCTCGGTTTGAAATGTAAGTGTGTTTTGAAATGTGCTATATAAATTAAGGTCATTAGCTAGTATTTGTAGTTAAAGGGGAAAATATGCAGGGAGACAGCACAGCAGGTATAGAGGACAGTCAGACCGGGGACCGGGTGCAGGGGACCGGCTGACCTGGATTGACCGGGTCCGAGGGGCTGAGGTAGTCATCGGGCAGCGGCTCTGGCGGCTCCCCCCTCATCCCCCAGGAAAGGTGCTTCAGCTTCTTGAGGCTCAGCAGCAGGTTGTGGAAGACGCCGCAGGGCACTGGCCTCACCGTGTCCAGCCCGTAGCCCTCCCCCTGCTGGTGGAACACCAGGTACCGCAGGTTCACCAGGTGGGACACGGCGTTAATAAACTCCACCGTGCAGGGCAGCCGGACGTTACACGCGCTCAGGTGCGTCAGCCGCTCGTGCAGCTGCCCGGTCAGACTCCTCCCGATCACCGGTTCGTCCCAGTTGGCGTTCCGAACCCCTAGTTCCCTCAAGTCGGGGAACCGGGACAGGTTGTCCAGGTATTTGCCCTTGTAGACCCGTCCTCCGTCCACGAACACGATAGCCGTGAGGGACGGCAGGAACTTGACGAGCCGACGCCACTCTTTGCGCCGCAGGTGGCGCACCGCTACCCGGGTGAGCTTGCGGTGGTTCAAGGTGTCCCAGAAGCCGTAGGTGTAGCGGCGGAGGTCGGACAGCACCACCGTGTAGTCCCGCCATAGGGACGGGTGGTCGACGAGCCTCTTGAGTTGCCTGCAGACGGTGCGGACCGTGTGCTTCTCGTCCGTGCTCAGGTAGCTGAACACGTAGACCCAAACTTCAGGTGGAAGATGCGGCAGCTCGTCCATCAGCGCCAACCCGTTCACAGCTAGCAGCTAACAGCTCGTGCCTCTTCAGGAGAGCGGGAAGCGGGTAGGATAACAGCTACGCATTGAGACTAAAGCTACAAGACTTCCACTATGTGTGATGTCAATGTAAAAACTATGAACATATTATTTTGTATCCGCTAAACGGATATGATAACTGCAGAAACTGCTAGCTGTTGTCTAGACTGCGTCCGTTTTGAAGCCGTCGCGCTGTGATGACGTCGGTTTTTGCAGAAACGTCAGGGTGCTTTGTTTATGCTCTGGCTGCCAGTCTTTGAATGTGGTTTAAATAAAGAAAAGAAATGATCCAGAGCCGTTTAGAGAATATTTTAAGATTAATAGTGGAAACGTAATAACAGATTAAACTTTACCTCTACCAGATTGTGGTTATAAACCTTTCTTATTAAAATGAGTCATGTTTAAAATGGAGAGATGGACTAAAACAGTGTGACTTGAAATTAGAAATCAAAGAATAATGAATTGTATTTTCTTTTTACCTTATAAAGGGACACAGGTAACATGTTTTATACTTGAATATAATCCAACTAGTCTTATTTCCATAGGCCTACAGTAGGTACGGAGAGTATTCAGACCCCTTTACATTTTTCACTCTGTTTCATTGCAGCCATTTTCCAAAAATCAAAAAAGTTCATTTTATTTCTCATTAATGTAACACTCAGCACCCCATCTTGACAGAAAAAAAACAGAAATGTAGAAAAACTGAAATATCACATGTTCATGAGTATTCAGACCCTTTGCTGTGACACTCATATTTAACTCACACGCTGTACATTTCTTCTGATCCTCCTTGAGATGGTTCCACTCCTTGACTCGAGTCCGGCTGTGTGCAATTACACTGATTGGACATGATTAGGAAAGGCACACACCTGTCTTTAGAAGACACCTTACAGCTCACAGTGCACGTCAGGGCAAATGAGAATCATGAGGTCGAAGGGACTGCCCAAGGAGCTCAGAGACAGAATTGTGGCGAGGCACAGATCTAGCCAAGGTTACGAAACAATTTCTGCAGCACTCAAGGTTCCTAAGAGCACAGTGGCCGCCATAATCCTTAAATGGAAGAAGTTTGGGACGACCAGAACTCTTCCTAGACCTGGGCTTCCAGCCAAACTGAGCCATCGTGGGAGAAGAGCCTTGGTGAGAGATGTAAAGAAGAACCCAAAGATCCCTGTGGCTGAGCTCCAGAGATGCAGTAGGGAGATGGGAGAAAGTTCCACAAAGTCAACTACCACTGCAGCCCTCCACCAGTCGGGGCTTTGTGGCAGAGTGGCCCGACGGGAAGCCTCTCCTCAGTTCAAGACATATAAAAGCCCAAATAGATTTTGGCAAAAAACACATGAAGGACTCTCAGACTATGAGAAATAAGATTCTCTGGTCTCTGATGAGACCAAGTCTGAACTTTTTGGCATTCTTATCGGTATGTGTGGAGAAAACCAGGCATCACCTGCCCAATACAATCCCAACAGTGAAACATGGTGGCAACATCATGCTGGGGGGGGGGGTCAGCTGCAGGGACAGGACAACTGGTTGCAATTGAAGGAAAGATGAATGCGGCCAAGTACAGAGAGATCCTGGAAGAAAACCTCATCCAGAGTGCTCAGGACCTCAGACTGGGCCGAAGGTTCACCTTCCAACAAGACCATGACCCTAAGCACACAGCTCAAATAGCAGAGGAGTGGCTTCGGAACAACTCTGGGACCATTCTGGACTGGCCCAGTCAGAGCCCTGGCCCAGTCAGAGCCCTGGCCCAGTCAGAGCCCCGCCCTAAACCCAACCGAGCCTCTCTGGAGAGACCTGAAGATGGCTGTCCACCAACGTTCACCATCCAACCTGATGGAACTGGACAGGATCTGCAAGGAAGAACGGCAGAGGATCCCAAATCCAGGTGTGAACCACTTGTTGCATCATTCCCAAGAAGACTCATAGCTCCAAAGAGTCTGAATGCTTATGACCATTTTAGTTTTTCTTTTTTAATAAACTTGCAAAATGTCTACATTTCTGTTTTTTCTGTCAACATGGGGTGCTGAGTGTTACATTAATGATACAGAAAATGAACTTTTTTGGTTTTCAGAAAATGGCTGCAATGAAACAAAGAGTGAAAAATGTAAAGGGGTCTGAATACTTTCCGTACCCACTGTACATGTGTTTTGTATTTCTAAAATGTAATATCATTTGCTAATTAATGAAAAATGTTGCCTACATTTTTAATTTAATAAGTACATTTAAGAGGAAATGCAATGGTTTTAATGCAATATGTGGAATAGTAATATCGGTTTAATCCTGTCTGATGATTGTGCTTGAAACGTCGCCCACGTGCAATAAATAAGTAATAATAATAATATTTTTAGTGTCATGATTTGCTCCCTTTTGGCTGTAACAACTTCTTCAGAATGCAGACCAACAGGTTTGGGAGCGGCTGTAGTCCTCTTTCACCACTGGGTTGTCTTTCTGTCTACCATGCACTTGGAACAATTCTTTAAGGCTTCTGATTTAATTTTTTACATACTAGTTTTGCACGTATTCTTGGAATTTATAGTCAATAAACCTCATTTATTTGAAATTATATCTAATTTTAGAGTTACAAAAAATGATGTTCTCAGCCTGTCAAAGTCATACGGAAGAGGATTAGGGCCACTGGTGAAAAGGTTATGTGAGGTCTGACTTTATTTTCAGAATTCTGACATTAAAGTCAGACTTCTGAGAATAAAGTCAGAATTCTGAGATTAATAAAAATAAAGTCAGAATTTTGACTTTAATCTCAGAATTAAAAAAGGCAGAATTCTGAGAAAAAAGTCAGAATTCTGACTTTAATCTAAGAATTCTGAGAATAAAGTCAGAACTCACATACATTTTTCACCAGTGGCCCTAATCCTCTTCCGTAAAGTCAGAATCCCATTTATATTTCTTTCAAATGCTAAAAAAGTAAATAAAACACCCAACGTTCTATGAAAGGAGTGATCCTTATCTGCAATTTGGTTGACAGGAAACCAAATTTCAGATAAAGAAACTTCAAAAACAGTAAGGTTAACTACATTCATAGAGGAAGTATAGTATTCTGATAGATATTTCCTACCGACAGAATGAGCTTCCCTACATTTACTACATTCATAGAGGAAGTATAGTTCTGATATGATATTTCCTCCCTGAAGAATGAGCTTCCCTACATTATACTACTTCATAGAGGAAGTATTAGTATTCTGAGAGATAGTTCCTCCCTGACAGAATGAGCTTCCTACATTATACTACATTCATAGAGGAAGTATAGTATTCTGATAGATATTTCCTCCTGACGAAGAGCTTCCCTACATTATACTACATTCATAGAGGAAGTATAGTATTCTGATAGATATTTCCTCCCTGACAGAATGAGCTTCCCTACATTATACTACATTCATAGAGGAAGTATAGTATTCTGATAGATATTTCCTCCCTGACAGAATGAGCTTCCCTACATTATACTACATTCATAGAGGAAGTATAGTATTCTGATAGATATTTCCTCCCTGACAGAATGAGCTTCCCTACATTATACTACATTCATAGAGGAAGTATAGTATTCTGATAGATATTTCCTCCCTGACAGAATGAGCTCTCCTACATTATACTACATTCATAGAGGAAGTATAGTATTCTGATAGATATTTCCTCCCTGACAGAATGAGCTTCCCTACATTATACTACATTCATAGAGGAAGTATAGTATTCTGATAGATATTTCCTCCCTGACAGAATGAGCTTCCCTACATTATACTACATTCATAGAGGAAGTATAGTATTCTGATAGATATTTCCTCCCTGACAGAATGAGCTTCCCTACATTATACTACATTCATAGAGGAAGTATAGTATTCTGATAGATATTTCCTCCCTGACAGAATGAGCTTCCCTACATTATACTACATTCATAGAGGAAGTATAGTATTCTGATAGATATTTCCTCCCTGACAGAATGAGCTTCCCTACATTATACTACATTCATAGAGGAAGTATAGTATTCTGATAGATATTTCCTCCCTGACAGAATGAGCTTCCCTACATTATACTACATTCATAGAGGAAGTATAGTATTCTGATAGAATTTCTCCCTGACAGAATGAGCTTCCCTACATTATACTACATTCATAGAGGAAGTATAGTATTGATAGATATTTCCTCCCTGACAGAATGAGCTTCCCTACATATACTACATTCATAGAGGAAGTATAGTATTCTGATAGATATTTCCTCCCTGACAGAATGATCTTCCCTACATTATACTACATTCATAGAGGAAGTATAGTATTCTGATAGATATTTCCTCCCTGACAGAATGATCTTCCCTACATTATACTACATTCATAGAGGAAGTATAGTATTCTGATAGATATTTCCTCCCTGACAGAATGAGCTTCCCTACATTATACTACATTCATAGAGGAAGTATAGTATTCTGATAGATATTTCCTCCTGACAGAATGGACTTCCTACATTATACTACATTCATAGAGGAGTATGTATTCTGATAGATATTTCCTCCCTGACAGAATGACTTCCCTACATATAATAACATTCATAGAGGAAGTATAGTATTCTGATAGATATTTCCTCCCTGCAGAATGAGCTTCCCTACATATACTACATTCATAGAGGAAGTATAGTATTCTGATAGATATTCCTCCCTGACAGAATGAGCTTCCCTACATTATACTACATTCATAGAGGAAGTATATATTCTGATAGTATTTCCTCCTGACAGAATGAGCTTCCCACATATTACTACATTCATAGAGGAAGTATAGTATTCTGATAGATATTTCCTCCCTGACAGAATGAGCTTCCCTACATTATACTACATTCATAGAGGAGTATAGTATTCTGATAGAATTCCTCCCTGACAGAAGAGCTTCCCTACATTATACTACATTCATAGAGGAAGTATAGTATTCTGATAGATATTTCCTCCCTGACAGAATGGCTTCCCTACATTATACTACATTCATGAGGAAGTATAGTATTCTGATAGATATTTCCTCCCTGACAGAATGAGCTTCCCTACATTATACTCATTCATAGAGGAAGTATAGTATTCTGATAGTATTTCCTCCTGCAGAATGAGCTTCCCTACATTATACTACATTCATAGGGAAGTATAGTATTCTGATAGATATTCCTCCCTGACAGAATGAGCTTCCCTACATTATACTACATTCATAGGGAAGTATAGTATTCTGATAGATATTTCCTCCTGACAGAATGAGTTCCCTACATATACTACATAGAGGAAGTATAGTATTCTGATAGATATTTCCCCCTGACAGAATGAGCTTCCTACATATACACATTCATAGAGGAAGTATAGTATTCTGATAGATATTTCCTCCCTGACAGAATGAGCTTCCCTACCTATACTACATTCATAGAGGAAGTATAGTTTCGATAGATATTTCCTCCCTGACAGAATGAGCTTCCCTACATTATACTACATTCATAGAGGAAGTATAGTATTCTGATAGATATTTCCTCCCTGACAGAATGAGCTTCCCTACATTATACTACATTCATAGAGGAAGTATAGTATTCTGATAGATATTTCCTCCCTGACAGAATGAGCTTCCCTACATTATACTACATTCATAGAGGAAGTATAGTATTCTGATAGATATTTCCTCCCTGACAGAATGAGCTTCCCTACATTATACTACATTCATAGAGGAAGTAAGTATTCTGATAGAATTTCCTCCCTGACAGAATGAGCTTCCCTACATTTACTACATTCAGAGGAAGTATAGTATTCTGATAGATATTTCCTCCCTGACCGAATGAGCTTCCCTACATTATACTACATTCATAGAGGAAGTATAGTATTCTGATAGATATTCCTCCTGACAGACATGAGTCTTCCCTACATTAACTACATTCATAGAGGAAGTATAGTATTCTGATAGATATTTCCTCCCTGACAGAATGATCTTCCTACATTATATACATTCTGAGGAAGTATAGTATTCTGATAGATATTTCCTCCCTGACAGAATGATCTTCCCTACATTATACTACATTCATAGAGGAAGTATAGTATTCTGATAGATATTCCTCCCTGACAGAAGATCTTCCCTACATTACTACATTCATTAGAGGAAGTATAGTATTCTGATAGTAGTATTTCCTCCCTGACAGAATGAGCTTCCCTCACTATACTACATATATTACATAGAGGAAGTAAGTATTCTGATAGATATTTCCTCCCTGACAGAAGATATTCCCTACATTATACTACATTCATAGAGAAGTATAGTATTCTGATAGATATTTCCCTGACAGAATGATTTTCCCACATTATACATAATATATAGGAAGTATAGTATTCTGATAGATATTTCCTCCCTGACAGAATGAGCTTCCCTACATATACTACATTATACTACATAGAGGAATTATGATTCTGATAGATATTCCTCCTGACAGAATGAGCTTCCTACATTATATACATTCATAGAGGAAGTATAGTATTCTGATAGATATTTCCTCCCTGATAGAATGAGCTTCCCTACATTATACTACATTCATAGAGGAGTATAGTATTCTGATAGATATTTCTCCCTGACAGAATGAGCTTCCCTACATTATACTACATTCAGAGAAGGAAGTATTCTGTAGATATTTCCTCCCTGACAGAATGATTTTCCCTACATTATACTACATTCTAGAGGAAGTATAGTATTCTGATAGATATTTCTCCTGACAGAATGATTTTCCCTACATTATACTACATTCTTAGGAAGTATAGTATTCGATAATATTTCCTCCCTGACAGAATGAGCTTCCCTACATTATACTACATTCTAGAGGAAGTATAGTATTTGATAGATATTTCTCCTGACAGAATGAGCTTCCCTACATTATACTACATTATATACTACATAGAGGAAGTATAGTATTCTGATAGATATTTCCTCCCTGACAGAAGCAGTTTTTGTTCATATTTAAGGAAAAATGTATTATCTGAAGACTTCCCATATTTTGGTTCTAGTTCTGATCCACTGATTTTGATTGACAGCTAGGCCTCTGATTGGCCAATCGGCCACACCGTGGTAATCGTGGGTGTGTGTACTTGTTTAACCACATCATGTTATTTGATATCATTTCAGAGACTTCAGTATTATTTCTTCTGCCTGATTCCCACACATGCAACGTTTTGGTAGGATCATAAAGATTCATTTCTATAGGTAGGATATGCCTGGATCAACCACAAAGGTTATTAATAATAATGTGTACTTTATACCACATGAAAACTTCAGTGGTTATCATTTTGAAACGGATTAGCCACCACACAATATATTAACGTAGTCAGTATCTCACTGTTTTGACTTGAAAACTTTAAAATGTTGCCCTAGAATCTTAAAATATTGACTTAGAATCTCATAATACTGCCCAACTTTGAAATATTGACTTAGTATCTTAACATATTGACCTAATATCTCAAAATATTGACTTAGTATCATATATCACCCTAATATCTCAAAATATTGACTTATTTAAATATACTGACCTGATACCTTATATTGACTTAGTTTTAATGTATGACCTAATACCTTAAAATATTGCTAATAAATCACTATATTGACCTAATACCTTAAAATATTGACTTAGTATTTTAATATATTGACCTAATATCTTAAACAAAAACTTAGTATTTTAATATATTGACCTAATATCTTAAAATATTGACTTAATATTTACTATATTGACCTAATATCTTAAAATATTGACTAATATTTTACTATTTGACCTAATACCTTAAACAAAAACTTAGTATTTTAATATATTGACCTAATATCTTAAAATATTGACTTATATTTTATCATATGCCAATACTTAAATATGACTAATATACTATATTGACCAATACCTTAAAATATTGACTTGTATTTAATATATTTACCTATAGCTTAAATATTGACTTAGTTTTAATATATGACGTAATAATCTCAAAATATTGACTTAGAATCTCATTAACTGCCAAACTCAAAAATTGACTTAGTATCTTAATATATTGACGTAATATCTCAAAAATATGACTTAGTATCTTAATATATGCCTAATATCTCAAATATGATAGTATCTTAATAATGACCTAATATCTCAATATTTGACTAAGTATCTTAATTATTGACCTAATATCTCAAAATATGACTAAGTATTTTTTTGCCTTTTTTGCTTTTCTTATCTTTTAATATATTGACCTAATATCTCAAAATATTGACTAAGTATCTTAATATATTGACCTAATATTTCAGAACACATTGATTTAGTACCTCAAAATATTGACTTAATATCGCAATATATTGACTAAGTATTTCAAAATATGTACTAAGAAACTCAAAGTAAAGAGAAAGGTTAAAATATCGACTTGGTATATGTTCTTTCTGTACTTATTATATTTTCTGAAGATTGTTGGAGGGAGCCGGAGATTGCAGATCTTCATTCCCAACGTGACGACTGCAAATGATAAAGACCGAACCCGATTACCTTTAAAGCGGTGGTAAATACAGAAGTCCCCAAATGAGTCTGTAGGTGGACTGAAAGAATATGTAAACAATCACAGCTGATGAAATATAGTTTAATCTTTTTCATTTGTCCATTTAAATGACTACATATAAATTAAAAGAAATCAACACTGAAGCTCCGGTGATCGGAGAGAACAGAAAGAACAGATCAGCGGCAGGAGAGAGAGAGAGAGAGAGAGAGAGCAGGTTAGTGGATGGGACATTTTCTTTTCTTACTAACCACCTTTCGTCAACCTGCTGCGTCCACTCCCTACATTTCCCAGGATGCAGTTTCCACCCTGCACAGTGTCTGCACGTTTCCGTGTCGACATATAGTCAAAGAAAGCTGTGCGTTAAACCCGAAGACGAAGACAGAGAGGATGATGATGAAAGAAAACAAAGACTAACCCATAACCCAAACACACACACATCGCTTTCTTCTTCTCTCTTCTAACGTCGGCGGAAAATCACGGCTCGGTAAAGAAGTTCTCGCTCCGATTCTGAGAGACAGCTGTTGAAACGTGGTATTGGTGCAAGTGGTGGGCCATCTACAGCTGTGTTGTTATAGTAGAAAAACAACGGTACGGTCTATGTTCTGTGATCATAACTCTCTCCCAAAATCTTCTCTTCTAACAGGAAGCTCTGAGCTCTAACACAGGCTGTTGAGCTCCGTCTGTCATGTACAACTAGGCTGATTACCAGACTCGATCAATATCTGTTCTCACTGCTTCAAGTCCAAAGTCTAGTCCCTTCAGCCCAGGTCCGAGGGCCCGGACAAATGTGTGTGAACACGTCACCGATACAGACTACATCCAGCCCTGCAACAGTTGTTTTGATATTTAGTGAAATTCATTTGTTACCTGTCTTGCAGAGAGCTGGATGATTAGATAGATACCACATTCATGTTTACACCTGCACAAGCAATATTCTGTTGCATAATCCCCACACATTGGAAAGAATAATGATTTCCCTGTCCTTATGCTAAGCTAACTGGCTGCAGCTTCATATTCATCGTACAGCTATAACTGCTGTGGGAGCCGAGCCATGGACCGTGACGTCCCCCGTTCAAAAGCTGGGGACCTTTGCTGCATGTCTTTCCCAATCTCTCTCTCTCTCTCTCTCTCCTGTCGTCCACCCTCCAAAATACGAAACAAAACATGAAGATACAGGACTACTAGAGCCAAAAACTACACTCGACAGTCAAGATTCCCAGCCAAGCCGCATGAAAGCATCTGCGAATGTCTAAACAATGAAGAACGTAGGTGAAAATGTGGGCATTCAGCTTGTTTTCTGAAACGGTGTCAGACGGTAGGAGGTTTCCAACAGGCCCGCGGAGAACCAGGTCGCCCTGGTAACATTCATAGAGCATTCCTCCATACAGGCCTAGGGACTTTATTTCTACACAGCTCCTGAACATAATCATCCGCTTTATTAACTCTCCATCTGCAGCACAGTGTCCACCGGACTTCTCTGAATCGGAGTACGAGCTTCGCCTGAAAAGGAATTATTTTGGTGTCCCAGAGGCCCGGGACCAGTCCCGGTCCCTTCAGCAGTCCTTCAGCTTCATTCCAAGGCCGACACCGCCTTTTGTTTGAGTTCTTCCGCTCCACAAAAAAAAAAAAACTCCCCTCGTCGCTGCCAGTGTAACAAACGCCTCGTCATCTACTGTGACGGCGAGAACGTCAGGATCATCCACCCAATCACGAAGTAGAAAAGGAACACCGGGTACACCACCAGCGCCTTGCGGTCGGGAGGCTGGCTGTCGGCGAGGAAGGCCGTGGAGGCGAAGGTGGACCAGCCGAAGGACGCCGTCACCACCACCAGCCGCACGGCGAAGCTGACCGTCCCCGAGCCGCCGACCAGCACGATGCGGCACACGGCCATGGCCGCCGTCAGAGGCAGGATGCAGTAGCCCAACACACACAGGCTCTGGAAGAAGGAGATGGTGCCGCCCAGCAGCTTGGAGTTGAGGGTGATGATGATGGAGCCGAACCAAATGATGACGAAGACCTGGGGAGAAAAGATTCAGGGGAGAGATTTCTCTTAATATCAAGTCTCGCTCTGCCAGACCTACCGTGGTTCTCTAAAGAATTTAGAAAACTTTTAACGGAGTCGGAAAAACAACCCCGTTTTCAGTTCGGGACGATGCGTTTTCCAAGACCTGATGTAGCTGCAGGAGGAGGAAAAGGAACTACTCATCCTTCAGTTGATCCCAAACATTCAACATCAACACATCTGGAGATCCGTGGTTTCACTGGACGGGAAAGTAACTAAAGCTGCCAGACCAACGGAGTAGAGTAAAAGTACAGATACATATTTACTTCTGACTCTAACTAAATTAAATTGAGCCATAACATTATTGCCCTAGATGTGTTAAATACGCCTATACAGCTAGGGATCCACAAAATGGATTTTCTTTATTTTTACTACAAGCAGTAATTCATTGCTATTATGGCTGATAGCATATTGGTTTTGGTATGGTGGCATATACTACCTGGAGTTCTATATAAACAGTTTTTTTTCAACAAATATTGATATTATATAATGAACATTGATGCATCTCAATTTCTTTTGAATGCACTTCATAAGATATGTATTATTAATACTTGATGATGGTGACTATAGTGCCCGTATGGACCAAAAAGTACGGAATGTGAATTGGTGGCTGGAGAGATGCCACTTCACCCTCTGGGCACTGCCAGGTGCTGTTGAGCAAGGCACCGTACCCCCCAACCGCTCAGGGTGCTGGTTCGGCTGGCAGCCCCCTCACTCTGACATCTCTCCATTAGTGCATGTATAGGTCCTGAGCGCGCGCGCGCGCGCGTGCGTGTGTGTGTGTGTGGTTCAGGACTGTGTGCGATAACTAACAAAGTGTGGACACAGAGTGTAAATTGTAATTTCCCCATTGGGGATCAATAAACAGATTTTGAAAAAATATATTAAAAATATAATTATTATTTTCTTTCGGGAGGGGCCCATAAATGTTGTTGCCTCTGAGAAGAAGAAGGTAGCATTAGACAGGCCAGAGCCAGTTTTTCCCACCACTGATAACTTGCTCAAACGTTACCTCGGCGAACTGCGGCCCCCCCTGGTCGTCGCTGTCCGCGGCGCCGCCCTGCAGCAGCAGAGCCAGCGTGACGCAGAGCAGCAGCGGGCCCCACAGGTCCCAGTCCCGCAGCAGAGCCGTGCTCCGCTTCGGGTACAGGACGTGGACGAACTTGTTCCCCACCGCACGCAGGTCCCGCAGGATGGTCTCCCTCACGGGCTCGTCCAGCGTGGACAGCTCATCGTCCCGCCTGGTGGACGGGCCGACGGGCACCGAGATGTCTCCCTCCACCGGGATGTCCTCCGAGATGGAGACTTCCGACAGGCCGGCGAACGGTCTGCTGGCCTCCTCCGCTGCCGCCATTTTTCTTACGAGATTTCTGTCTCTTAACGAGAGCCGCTGGTTTATCGCGGGAGTTTAGAGCACACCCGCAGAGCCCTTTTAGTAAATAATCAACAAATACAGAAACTGGAGCGACAAATGGTCCTCTAAAGCACTGGATTTACTTCCACTTTGTCCAGCTGGTTGGTGTCCGTCTGCACCTCCACGTCAGCTGGGGATTGTTTACTTCCGCAGGACGTGACTCACGCATATCCGGCTGGAGCGTTCAGGGACACTTCCAGAACTCGAAAAACGCCCTGATAATAATACACCAATGTCACATAGAAACATGCATATCAATCAAATGATGTATGAAAAAGTAAATTAAAAAAACCAGTACATCAATAAATCAATATCACTTAATCAAGGGCTACAGAAAAAAAGATTTTCTTTTCTGATTTTTCTTTTTACAATATAAGAGTTTGTGTTCAGTGTTAATAATGTACAAATTGAAATCAACCAGAAAAATTTTAAGATCTGGGAATGAATACTACACGTAAACAGATTTTTACATATATATATATATATATATATATATATATATATAATATCTATATCTATAGATGGTATAGATAATCTATAATATAGATTCTCTCTCTCTCTCTCTCTCTCTCTCTCCTCTCCTCCTCTCTCCTCTCTCTCTCTCTCTCTCTCTCTCCTCTCTCTCTGTCTCGCTTATACACTCACCGGCCACTTTATTAGGTACACCTGTCCCCTGCTCGTTAACACTTAATTTTAAGCAGCCAATCACATGGCGGCAACTCATGCATTAGGCATGTAGACATGGTCAAGAGAATCTCCTGCAGTTCAAACCGAGCATCAGTATGGGAGAAAGGTGATTGAGTGACTTTGAACGTGGCATGATTGTTGGTGCCAGAAGGGCTGGTCTGAGTATTTCAGAAACTGCTAATCTACTGGGATTTTCACGCACAACCATCTCTAGGGTTTACAGAGAATGGTCCGAAAAAGAAAAAACATCCAGTGAGCGGCAGTTCTGTGGGCGAAATGCCTTGTTGATGCCAGAGGTCAGAGGGAATGGCCAGACTGGTTCGAGCTGATAGAAGGGCACAGTGACTCAAATAACCCCCCGTTACAACCAAGGTGGGCAGAAGAGCATCTCTGAACGCACAGTACGTCCAACTTTGAGGCAGATGGGCTACAGCAGCAGAAGACCACATCGGGTGCCACTCCTTTCAGCTAAGAACAGGAAACTGAGACTACAATTTGCACAAGCTCATCGAAATTGGACATAAGAAGATTGGAAAAACGTTGCCTGGTCTGATGAGTCTCGATTTCTGCTGCGACAGTCGGATGGTAGGGTCAAATTTGGCGTCTCCAACATGAAAGCATGGATCCATCCTGCCTTGTATCAACGTTTCAGGCTGGTGGTGGTGGTGGTGTCATGGGTGTGGGAATATTTTCTTGGCACTCTTTGGGCCCTTGGTACCAATTGAGCATCGTTGCAACGCCCAGCCTACCTGAGTATTGTTGCTGACCATGTCCATCCCTTTATGACCATAATGTACCCACTCTGATGGCTACTTTCAGCAGGATAATGCCCCATGTCATAAAGCTGGAATCACAGACTGGTTTCTTGAACATGACATGAGTTGGCTGTACTCAATCCTCCACAGTCACCAGATCTCAACATAGAGCATCTTTGGGATGTGGTGGAACGGGAGATTCGCATCATGGATGTCACCACAAATCTGCGGCAACTGTGTGATGCCATCATGTCATATGGACCAAACTCCCTGAGGAATGCTTCCAGCACCTTGTTGAATCTATGCCACAAGAATTGAGGCAGTTCGAAGGCAAAAGGGGGTCCAAAGCCCGTTACTAGCATGGGGTACCTAATAAAGTGGCCGGTGAGTGTATATAGATAATGCATTATATTTACAATTGAAAGTACTAGTACATGAAGGCATCACGAAAGCAGAGCGAAGATGTCGGGTACTGATGACGCTCTGAACCGTCGACGGTCGCTTTCTGTAACTGTGCAGGGGTTTCCAATATGGCCGTGCCTGTTGTGTCCGTGTGTGTAGGTGAACAAGAAGCGTTTTCTAGCTGAAATAGGATTAAATGTAGTCGTTAATAAAGCCTCTGGCCGGCGGTGGGATGGACTTCTGTCGGAAACAAGTGAAGGCCGACTGTGAGGAGCTGCTAGGCCGCTTCCAGACCACCGACTCCGTTCGCTTCGAGATTTTCTCCAAAATATGGAGGGAAATGAACTTCTCACAGATATTCTAGTAAGTTTACCCCCAGAACATCATTATATTGTGTTATTTTTAAGTCGTGGTGGAATGTAACTGAACACATGTAATCGAGAACTGTACTCTAACTGCATCAATTATTATAATACAGCCTATTATACAATACTATATTATTCTGAAACATGCCATTCTGCTAAATGAGTACTTTTACTTTTGTACTTTCAGTTCCATTTTGAATGCACTACTTTACCTTTAACCGAGTGTTTCTACACTGTAGTGTTACTGCTTTTTCATGATTAAAAGTCCCTTCTTTATTTTGTCATGATAAACACACCTTGGATGTATCTCATAACTGCTAGAAGTGTGTTTGAGACAGTAAACAGGTGAAAAAGAATAAGAATAATCTCAGAGGCAGTTCCTGGTTAAAACATGATGGTGCAAGCTTCCATGTCATTCTTCTGAATCTGACATTTTCCGTGTTTAACGCGTGTTGCTGTAATTGTTCTGCAGCGGCACAGTGACTCATGAGAAGCGGGCGTTCAGCCGCCTGATCCTGGACACGGCCTACAGCTTCTTCCTGCCTCCGTTCAGCTTCCAGATCCGAGTGGGAGGACTCTACCTGCTGTACAGCCTGTATCAGTGTCAGAGCGCCTCGCCCCCGGAGCAGGTCAGGAACACGGCACACAGCGGCTTTTTACTTTCATTTTCTCATAAAATGCAAGACAGAAGACAAAAACATCAACAGTGCCTACAAGAGATGTTAATGGTTGCCTGTGTATTGTGTTAACATAGTCGTGTGTGTGTGTGTCTTCAGATCCGTCTGGCGCTGAAGAACTGGGAGGACGTGAAGAAGTTTGAGAAGGACGCTGTGGACGCTCAGCATCTGGACGTCATTTACATCCTAAAACAGCTGATGCGCTGCAAAGCTTTCAGCTTCACCGCCATGCCCGCGGTGGTGAGCCTGCCTGCCTTACATCAACACACACACACACACACACGCCCTGAAGATCATCTCACGTAGGACTATTGAGTGCGTACTGCGGAGATTCAGTGGTTGAGAGGCCCTTTATACAAGAGTCTGGTGGTGGTTCAGTGGTGGAAGAAGTATTCAGATTGACAGTTTACCCTGGCAACCGGTGGTGCAGGCCCCAAGCAGCAGGCCCCAAACACAGCTTGCCGAGTGGTGGATGGTGTTCGGCCTGCTCCAGTCGGGCTCATGGCACCGGGCATCACACACAGCCTGTTTAGCATACTGAAACACACACAGACAGTAACCACGCACGACGGCTCCTAACAGCAGAAAGGATGGTATCTTACACGTTCACATCGTCTCTCCTCTGTGTCTCTCCTTCACTCTTCCTCTCCTGCCAGCTGGCCTTCAACAAGAAGAAGAAGATGGAGCGGGCGGCGCCGTGCGAGGGATTCATGGAGCGAGCGTCTCGTCCCCAGGAGCTGATCAACCTCGAGCTGCTGGAGGTGAGCAGAGAGCACCCCGCCACTCAAACACTTTCACAGTAGATGTTAGAAGAGGTCTCGTTAAAGCGCCCATTTTCTGCTCATTTTCAGGTTCATAATTGTATTTAGAGGTTGTACCGGAATAGGTTTCCATGGTTTTCTTTTCAGAAACCATATTTTTGTTGTACCGCACATTGCTGCAGATCCTGTTTTCACCCTGTGTGTTTAGGTTTTAGCTCCAGAGTGAGACATCTCACTTCTATCCTATCTTTGTTGGGAGCTGCACATGCTCAGTAGCTCGGTAAGATCCCATCCGCTAGATAACTCTTTCTCCAGCTTTGATCAGTCCGAGGCAGGATCAGCTGGGAGACTTCTTCTAGACCAGGGACACTTGTGGAAGACCTGCACAACAGGGACAGGAAGTAGTTCTTTTGGAGATTATGGTCAACTAGTGGCTGTTGGAGCAGTGTTTTGCCATTGAGAACGAGCACCAGAGACACAAAATAACATCCCAAATCCCTGAAAAGGAATTTTATTTCCTAATATGGGCACTGCAAGTTTGTTGTTTTTTAGGGATTTGTAATTAATCAACGTTTTAATCATAGCTCATTTTGGATTTTAACAATCACAAAAACAAATTAATTCAGCAAGTAAACTCTTCTTTTCCAACTTATTTCCCCAGTGTCCTCCTTGGCCACTAGCAACTTTGTCGAGGAGGAGGGGGGGGGGGGGGGGGGGGGGGGGGGGGGCTGGTATCGTGTGGACGCGCCGACAGTGTTGTTGTCATCGTTACTTAGAATTCCTCATGAGGGAGACAGAAACTACGCACTATAGCTTTTAAAAGATATTTTTATTCCTAGGCTTTAAACACATTAGAATAGTTGCCTTTCTATTCATTATTGTCATTTTGCTGTTAAACTGTTGTCTTTTTTTGTGTTCATTGTGTTCTTTCTCTGTGATTATGCTCGTGTGAAGTTGAGATTTCAGTATTGACCAAAATAATCGTGATTATGATTTTTTTTTTTCCGCTATCAAGCAGCCCCATTGTGTTTGTCTTTTTCCAGGAATTGTCCAACGTTGATGATCTCTATAGTAAGCTGAAGACGTCCGTGTGTCTGCCGTCGGAGCAGGCGGACGCGTCCATCAACCTGATCCAGAAAGAGCTGGTCCCTGAGCTCCGCAGCACTGTGGTGGACTTCTACAAGTGGCAGCAACAGAAGGTGAGACGTCCCGCCGCTCCCTTTGGTCAAATCAGAGTGTGTGTGCTGTTCAGTGAGGATGTGGTTATTTTATTGCTTTTTTTTAACACTCCTGGCCTTTTTTCTACTGTTGATGTAGTCTCGCATAGCCAGACCTTCCTCCACAGCACTGTTGATGAAGGTCTGGCTAGTCCACACAGCATTCCGGGATGGGAGAGAAATGTCCCCTGGTTTATTGGCATTTCTTTAAACCAATCACACACAATGACACGATTTGCAAAATAGTTTGGGGAAGAAACTTGTTTTGGTGGAACATGTATGTTCAAAGGTTGTTATAGTTGTGTGTTTTGCAATTCAAATTACATGTAGTATTATTATTATTATACACAAAGACAGAAGATGCGGGTAAGACACAAAAATGATATGTTGCACCATGTTGCCTTTTAAAGTCACTAAACAGACCCGTAGTTAAAAAAAAGACACGTGTGTTGCGGGTCATGTTTGTGAAGGAAATGGCATGGTTGTAAACATTAAGAGAATGACGTATGGATGGTAGTAGCTGTGGCGTATAAATCATCGCAGTGTTGTTGATGTGATGAGACGATGTGTCTTGGCTTGTTAGGGCGGGACTGGTGGAGATGACGATGAAGACAGCGGTGAGGGCACGTCCTCTCAGCAGGAGGTGAGTTGCGCCACATTACACTTACCGAAGGCCTTTAAAGCAGCACTGGTGCGCCCCGTGTCTAGGAGAGACTCCAACTGAAGTGAATGCCCCCTTTTACCTTTGGTGAAGCTGTAATAATACCTTTGTCCAGAGGGCGGCGCTGGTGACCGACTGCATGCTTTTTGTCCACAGTGCTCTAAAAGAGCCCAGCTCATCTCGTCCATCAAGTCCAAGGCTTACGGAGGGGCGGCAGAGGTTTGTACATTTTACCAATTTTTTAATTAAAAAAAAAAAAAAAAAAAAAAAAAGTAGCAAATGAAGATTTCCATTGTTAGGGCTGGGTATCGAAAAATACCTCGTCATTCAATACCCAGTTTCACTACCTTAAGAGTAAATCTTGTCAACAGCGAGCAATTGGCATGCTTCTACCAAGATCTAATAATATAATATAATCTATGTAGTGTCTGTGATTGGCTCTCTGAAGCCTGATTTATGATTGTGTGGAGGCTCCATGCAGAGCTTTCGCCGTAGCCTACGTAAATGGCCTGAAGTTTATACTTGCGCGGTGCTGTGTGCGTCGAGCCGGTGTAACACCAAATTCTGTGACCACCGTATTTTGTGACTGACCCTACTGTAGCTTAGCAGAAATCACCTGTAACAACAGCCAAACCATTCCAGGTGACTTGACTTATCTTCATTTGTATAGACAAGAAATAATAATCACTCTGGTCAGCATCTGGTTTTGGGAATAAGGGGTCACATATTCTGATAACAGCTGTCAAAATATGTGACCCCTTGGGCCCAAAACCACATAGGGACCAGAATTATTATTGTTTCTTGTCTTTACAAATGAAGATAAGACAAGTCACCTGGAATGGTTTGGCTGTTACAGGTGATTTCTGCTAAGCTACAGTAGGGTCACATATTTTGATAACAGCTGTCAAAATATGTGACCCCTTGTGCCTAAGACCAGATGTTGACCAGAGTGATTATTGTTTTTTTGTCTATACATAAAGCATGAAGATAAAAT
>NC_045752.1:26138279-26141086 GCF_008692095.1 Etheostoma spectabile
AAATGGTTTGGTTGTTGTGACAGGTTAATTTTGAAATGTTCAAATATATATGAATTTATGTATGGGGACAATTCATAAGGAGTTCACAATCAAATTATTACTTGGTTATTGATAATTTCCTCCCACAGCTCTTGTAGATTAGGTAACAGCCTCATGCTGCTGACGTAGTTTTATTATTAGTATTTATATCACCCGCATCCTCATGATTAAGTCTGCTCTGGGATGTTTATTAGGGGCCAACGGAATAAACACGCACACACACAGAAACATATATCTTAGTTTCTTTATTTAGATTTACGATCAGACACTAGTCATTCAAATACAGCCTATATCTCAAGTATGTAAATACAACAACATTTCTAAACTCTCGGCACTGAACCTTCATTATAAACAGCCTGCAGTTTACGCTGATAGCGTAACAGAGCCGTAACGAAGTCGTCTGTTTGAGTAAGATCAACCTGCACAGTGGCAACAGCGCCCCCTACAGTCACAAAATACTGTGGTCACAGAATTTGGTGTTACACCTGCAAGTGTGTGGGGAGTGTGTGATAGAGTGAGGAAGAAGTGAGAGAGTGAGTGTGATTATCATTGGCCCTCATATATGAAACGTGTGTACCACCTAAAACAGGCGTAGGACGGGCGTACGCTGATTCCTACGCAAAGTTCGGCATTTATCAGTCACGGTATTGGTATTTGTAGCTGTATCGGAAAAAATGGAACAATACCCAGCCCTGTCCATTGGAGGATCTTGTATTATGCTAAATGTAGTCAAGACGCTAAATGCTAAAATAATGTTTGTATACATTTGTCTCTCAGGCCTCCAAGTCCCGCCGTCATCGTCAGGTGGAGGTGGATTTCACCAGTCACCAGGCGGGACCCTCGCTCTCGTCCGGTTACAGCAAAACAAACAAGCCGTCACTCAAAGCCAGAACCAATGAGAACATACATGTCTCAGGTAACTCCCTCCTACAACCTTCCTTCATGCCCTAACATGTAACTGAAGAGGAGATTAAATAACCGAAACACTATTACAAAATAAGAACAAAATGTACACTCATAGTAGATGAAACTTAGCCCTGAATGCAAATTATATTGTGGTATATTGTTAATATTTTAATAATCTAAGCGCACAGCGTGAAGCGCCTGGCGCAGGTCTGTTTAGGGCGTGTACCAATCCCCTTTTGCTAGTTTAACGGTGGAAAAAAGGGTCGGTGCGCATTGTATTTCTGGCACGCAACTTTGTTAACATTCATTTCCCACCACGAGCACACTGCTAACTGACAGCTGTAGAGCAGCTAACATTAACTTTAGCTGTCTCCATGAAGCTCCCAGCTAAGCTAACTCTGGCACCTGTAGGGCAGCTAACATTACTTAGCTGTGTCCATGAAGCTCCCAGCTAAGCTAACTCTGGCAGCTGTAGGGCAGCTAACATTAACTTTAGCTGTGTCCATGAAGCTTCCAGCTAAGCTAACTCTGGCAGCTGTAGGGCAGCTAACATTAACTTTAGCTGTGTCCATGAAGCTCCCAGCTAAGCTAACTCTGGCAGCTGTAGGGCCGTAACATTAATTCAGCTGTGTCCATGAGCTTCCAGCTAGCTAACTCTGGCAGCTGTAGGGCAGCTAACATTAACTTTAGCTGTGTCCATGAAGCTTCCAGCTAAGCTAACTCTGGCAGCTGTAGGGCAGCTAACATTAACTTTAGCTGTGTCCATGAAGCTTCCAGCTAAGCTAACTCTGGCAGCTGTAGGGCAGCTAACATTAACTTTAGCTGTGTCCATGAAGCTCCAGCTAAGCTAACTCTGGCAGCTGTAGGGCAGCTAACATTAACTTTAGCTGTGTCCATGAAGCTTCCAGCTAAGCTAACTCTGGCAGCTGTAGGGCAGCTAACATTAACTTTAGCTGTGTCCATGAAGCTTCCAGCTAAGCTAACTCTGGCAGCTGTAGGGCAGTAACTTTAGCTGTCTTCGTGAAGTTCCCAGCTAAGCTAACTCTGGCAGCTGTAGGGCAGTAACTTTAGCTGTTTCCATAACTCCCAGCTAAGCTAACTCTCTGGCAGCTAGGGCGCTACTTAACTTTAGCTGTGTCCATGAAGCTCCCAGCTAAGCTAACTCTGGCGGCTGTGGACAGCTAACATTAACTTTAGCTGTTCCATGAAGTCCCAGCTAAGCTACTCTGGCAGCTGTAGGCACTAACATTAACTTTAGCTGTTCCATGAAGCTCCAGCTAACTAACTCTGGCAGCTGTAGGGCAGCTACATTAACTTTAGCTGTGTCCTGAAGCTCCAGCTAAGCTAACTCGGCAGCTGTAGGGCAGCTAACATTAACTTTAGCTGTCCTCGCATAAGCTCCCACTAAGCTACTCTCGGCAGCTGTAGGGCAGCTGACATTAACTTTAGCTGTCTCCATACTCCCCCTAAGCTAACTCTGGCAGCTGTAGGGAAGTTACATTACTTTAGCTGTGCCATGAAGCTCCCAGCTAAGCTAACTCTGGCAGCTGTAGGGCAGTTAACATTGACTTTAGCTGTGTCCTGAACTCCCGCTAAGCTAACTCTGGGCAGCTGTAGGCAGTTAAACATTACTTTAGCGTGCCCATTAAGCTGCCCAGCTAAGCTAACTCTGGCAGCTGTAGGGCAGTTAACATTAACTATAGCTGTCTCCACGAAGCTCCCAGCTAAGCTAACTCTTGCAGCTGTAGGGTAGCTAACATTAACTTTAGCTGTCTCCACGAAGCTTCCAGCTAAGCTAACTCTTGCAGCTGTAGGGCAGCTAACATTAACTTTAGCTGTGTCCATGAAGCTTCCAGCTAAGC
>NC_045752.1:26141097-26146305 GCF_008692095.1 Etheostoma spectabile
GCTGTAGGGCAGCTAACATTAACTTTAGCTATATCCACGAAGCTCCCAGCTATGCTCCCTTAACTTAAAACAAGAACGAGCTAACTAATGATAACATAAGCACTTTGGCTCGGTGGATGTGGATTTTAAAGTCATGTTTAAACTACTCCCCGTCCTTCTGATTTCCAGCTGCAGCCTTCCCCCTTGTACTAACAAGCTAACGTTAGCCAACATGCATCACATTTGAATAGTAATTTCAACTTATGAATAATATGTATATATTTTTTTTATATTCAAATTATA
Organism: Etheostoma spectabile; assembly: GCF_008692095.1. Taxonomy (NCBI): domain Eukaryota; kingdom Metazoa; phylum Chordata; class Actinopteri; order Perciformes; family Percidae; genus Etheostoma; species Etheostoma spectabile. The sequence continues at coordinate 26,141,380 of NC_045752.1, forward strand.
TTAAACTTTCGGTATTTGTTCCAACAGGTTTTTTTATGGATCTTAAAATACAAACAGGTTAAAGTTACAAACATTACAAATACTTTGGCATTACCATTGACCAATCACTGTCTTTTACATTGTCCAAGATTTGGTTAAAAAACTGAAATATAAGTAAGGTTATTTCTTTAGAATCAAGTCCTGTTTATCTTTTGAAGTAAAAAAACAACTTGTTAATGCAACATTCTTGTCTGTCTTGGACTATGGGGATATTTTATACATGCATTCAACCTCCCAGTGTCTTCTTTCTTTGGACACTGTTTCATGGAGCCTTGAGATTCATCACAAACTTAAAATCTCTCACTCATCACTGTTTGTTGTATTCTCGGGTCGGGTGCTTCTCCCTCTCCATTCGGCGTTGGATGCACTGCCATCTTTTTTTATTTATAAGGCAGTGTTAGGACTTCTTCCTCCTTATCTGAACACTTCCATCCTCCCGAGGTCTGCAGCGACATATCGCCTGCGCTCACAGGATCTGGTTTTTATTGACAGTCCCTAAAGCCCGCACTGACTTTGGCAAAAATGCTTTTAATTTTGCAGCCCCATCTGCATGGAATCAGCTTCAGAATGAGGTGCTAGTTGCGTTCAAATCCCAGGTATAAGTCGTATGAGAGTGCTTTGGTTCCCATTATTGTACATTATGACATGTTACGGTCCAAATTATAACACGGCAGTTCCTGAGGACGGTCTTTTATGAATGCTTTGTGAAGTAATCCTCATGTACTGAAACTCTGTTCTCTTCAGGTGACTTGTGGAAAGAAGCCGTTAGGACAACTCATATCAACCGTCTCACCACACTGGACTTTGTTCGTGAAGGTACACATCGTAAACACTTTTACTCTCTTACACTTTCTGCATTAGTTTGTACAATGCCCACTGTGGTTAATTACCATCCACCATATTTTACTGTAAATACCAAACTAATGTGATTTATGTAATCTTCACACATTAATTCACTCGCTTGTTTCTTTTTGTGATTCTTTTCCCTTTGTGCAGAAAAACCCAAAACGTACAAAAGATTCAAGTGGTGACGAAGACGAGGCCGGGGTCAGCAGGCATCCTGTTCAGGGGATTTTAAGTTTGTTTTTAAATGTTGATATGGTTTTGTTCTTGTCACAAGTCTCCTATCATCTTGAATATTCTGTATTATGGAAAATGGGAATGTTTTTACATTTTAAAGCGTTATAACTTTAACTTATTTTTAGATTAACTTTTCCCCCCCGCAATGTCTAAAATGTAAACACACAAACGTGTCGGTTAGAGAAAGAATATTGTTGTTTTTATTATTTTTTTAAGATAATTTTTTGGGGCATTTTAGGCCTTTACTTAAAGCCAACCCTATGTAACTTGTCCCTATTCGGCCCCTCTACAGGTTGTCTCATTGGAACTACAGCCACGTGAACTGTAGTTCCAATGAGACAACCTGTAGGGGGGGCCGAAGAGTGAAGAGTTACATAAACTGCTTCCAATTGAAGGGATTATTGCAGTTCCTTGAACATAATGTTCCTAGAATCCTTTTTTTTTTCTCGTGTTCCGACTTGACCAATTTGGGAATTATTAAGTTCCTCTGACTGCAGTTCCTACTTCAGGCCAGGGTCTTCTCCCTTTTGCGCATAGTGGTGGTTAGATGGCTGTGTTATAATAACAAAGGTCCGTTCCTGTGGCTACTTGGCCAGTGTGAACACAAATGGGAAAACTGTTTTTAGAAGTGGACTGTTCCTATAACTACTTGGTCGGCTATTGTCTGGCTTTAACAACAGATGAAGACATGAAAGGGGAGAGAGAGGGGAATGAAATGCAGCAAATGGCCTCAGGGCAGAGTTGAACCCGGCCCCACTGCGTCAAGGAGTAAACCTCTATATATGGGCGCCCGCTGTACTGACTGAGCTCTCCGGGGGCCCAAGAATATTGTTCTGAAATGCGGTGTTTGGTCAAATGTAAACACCCTGAGACACTCACGAGAGCTGAAAAGATTCCCAGTTTCCTTTTTGAGGTTTTACAGCCCTCCCTTGGTGAAAATTGATCCGCTATCTGCCGCTTAGCCAGATTAGTCAGAAACATGATGTCACCCGTTGCCTTTTACAGTAAGAACAGCATACTTTGTGACTGTATACAACATTCAGGTTAATGACTTGTCCTCATGTAGTTCATCAAGCTTTACTGTTTTATATAAAACCTATTTCTCTTTTATGAATGCTATTTTTATCCCGTCTCTTTCTTGTGTGACATTTGATCCAGACCAGAGCCATGTAGTGAGGACGCAGCCAGCAGAGCCATGGCTCTGGTTCACGGTCATATGGAATGGCCAAAAGTATGTGGACATCATTGTACAATAAAGAGAAATCTTTGTTAATCTTGTTTTATCGCTCCACTTCTGCCAACTTCCTGTTTCCATTAACATTACTGTAGCTTTGTTTCATGATTTATGCATTGGTAAGTGTGTTTCAACTTTCTATTTTACAACACAACTTTATTACGCAAAAGAAAAACATGGACCATAGATGAGAAAAGAAAAGCTGCACTCTACCATTTATTTTACCTTTAAATTGATATAAAGATTTGGTTTTTTGAAAGTCCCTTAACCATGCAAAATCAACTTTTTACACGTTCCTTCCCGAGGCTGTTTAGCAGAAGCGGCGTGGCTCAGTCCAGACCTTAGCCCCGCCCAAGACGATTATGATTGGTTTAAAGAAATGCCAATGAACCAGCGCTCGTTTTTCTCCCATCCCAGAATGCTGTGCGGATTGTGGCAATGCCAGACTAGCATATAGCATATATTTGACTTGTTTAGCTGTTTTTATTCTCTCTACCTATGTGGAATAAATTACCAAAGTGTTAGTTAATCAAAAGTGATATATATGAACGACGAGAAACCGCTAGAAGGGAAAAGTAAGTCAATTTAGCTTAAGAATACACATTATACGTTATTAGCAAAAGCTATCTGTGGCGATCTCACCGGCTAACAGTTAGCGTTTCTTGCTTTGGTTTTTGGCGGTTTTCTTTGCCATTATACATTAGCGTTGTATATTTTTATTTTTACTGTATATGTAAGACATATGTCAACAAGTAGTAAACAAGTCAAATTGGCTTTTAACTAAATTGTACCTAAAACATATCGCGTTATTGGCTTTGTTGAAACTAAGATCATGGGCAATGTGCGTCAAATATGCATCCACAAAGCTATAGATTCCCTATTGTTTCATAAATTGGAGCAGTTTGAGCAAATTATTCCTAGAATTAATAGCTCGAATAACTTATTTAACAGGTGGAGGGGGGGGGGGGGTTAAAAAATAATCATCATTTGAAGGTTTCTAGAAATGAGTTACATACGAACCCACTGAGTGTACGAGTTTCCGACAGCACCTGAAGGCGTCACCTTTCGCCGCTGTGTGGTGCAGATTTGCGGGTCTGGAGGATGAGGAGCGGCGGGGATGCTGCTGCCTCTGCGCCGCGGATCTCACACTCGGTAGTCTGAAGGGAAACAACCGGAGCCATGGCCTCGGACAGTAAGTAGGACCGTCTCCTCACCACGGGTCTGTCTCTAATGGGGTCCCCCCCCACCCCCCCCCCCCCCCGTGTCAGGGCCGGGGGATGGATGCTGTTTTCAGGCTCTCCCCCTTGGTTTCTCTTTGGGGTTTGGCTGACTGATTACGAAAGGATGCGTAGGGCAATATATTGTCTTTTTACCAAATACTGTCGTTTTTCTGCATTCTATCCATAGTGTTGATATTTTAGGACATTTTGCAGAAAATGTTGCTAATCCTCCCGGATTCCTGCAGGGCAGAGTGCAGCCTATGGTACTCACTGGAGCGTTATAGTTGCCTCATCATGGCCACTTCACGGAAGCCTATTTTTGTACCTCCTGTACTAAATTATGAAGATATTCTTAATCGGATTTGGATTCTTTTTGCAATTCATCACAGCATTAATGGTGACACTATCATTCAACTGTATTGTCCTCGTGTGCTGTTGTATAATACAGGCCTAGAGAGCCTCACTGCGTGTTTTTATTAATAATAGCATATCTAATATTCCTGTCATACTGCTGCAGGGGCCGACAGTTCTGCCATGATATTACAAGCAGCACTTTAATAAACATTTACTTAACTCGAGTACTTTAATTTTATCTTCTAAATTTCAGATCAAAAATATTCTCTTTACGCTTATACATCTATTTTTATAAATGAAGTTACTTTTTATATTAGGTTTTTAATTCATTTAAAATATGTTGCACTGTTACAGATTATGAAGTCATTAGCTCCACCTCGACCAATGGCAACATGAAAGGGCTGCTTACATATTATAATAATAATAATATAATAATAAACCAATATCATAAAAACATTGGGATTTAAAGCTATGTGTGGATTGCTTGGAGCAAAGTTTCAGTGTTTGGAGTGTTTCTGTCGCGCAACAATGTGACGTTGAAATGCTGAACAGCTGAAATGTACACTAAGGTAGTAGTCTCTACGTCTATATATACAATCTATGATCTCTACATCTATATATGTGGTCTATGCTCTCTATGTATTTATAGACAGTCTATGATCTCTATGTCTTTATGGTCTATGATCTCTATGTCTTTACATAAGGTCTATGATCTCTACATCTATATATACGGTCTATGATCTCTATGTCTTTACATACGGTCTATGATCTCTCCGTCATTATCGGTCTAATTATCGTCTATGTCTTTACATACGTCTATGATCTCTATGTCTATATATGGTCTGATCTCTATGTCTTACATACGGTTCTATGATCTCTACATCTTCAGACGTGTCCTATGATCTCTAATGTCTTTACATACGGTCTATGATCTCTAGGTCTATATATACGGTCTATGATCACTATGTCTTTACATACGGTCTATGATCTCTATGTCTT
>NC_045752.1:26146315-26146438 GCF_008692095.1 Etheostoma spectabile
CTATGATCTCTACGTCTATATATACGGTCTATGATCACTATGTCTTTATACACGGTCTATGATCTCTATGTCTTTATATACAGTCTATGATCTCTACGTCTATATATGCGGTCTATGATCTCT
>NC_045752.1:26146463-26149331 GCF_008692095.1 Etheostoma spectabile
GAGGACAAACTAATAAATGTCATGTGTTTATCCTCATCAAATAGCACACAGACACTGCATACGTTCTTTCTAGCATTCCTATTCGAAGAAGGCTGTCTTGCACCGTGTAAGGATCTGAGACACATGTTGCCCTAGACTAAATTGTGCTAATCGTCCCGGTATTGTCTGGCGGTTGATGCGCTTTTGTGTACGTTATTGGTACTTAGGGTGTCTTGGTGAGTGTATCCCTAGTGCCATCAATCATGGGCACTCACGGAAAGCTACGTTGTCCCCTGCTTACATTCATGTGTACTACCCAATGATGCAAGATTATTTATTGCACATCAGTGTAGTTGTGCATCTCCCTTCCTCTTCCTTTTTCTTGACTTCTTTTTTGCAATTCATCACAGCATTAATGGTGACACTATCATTCAACTGTATTGTCCTCGTGTGCTGTTGATAATACAGGCCTAGAGAGCTCACTGCGTGTTTTTTAATAATAGCATATCTAATATTCCTGTCATACTGCTGCAGGGGCCGACAGTTGCCATGAATTACAAGCAGCACTTTAATAAACATTACTTAACAGAGTACTTAATTTTATCTTCTAAATTTCAGATCAAAATATTCTCTTTACGCTTATACATCTATTTTATAAATGAAGTTACTTTTTATATAGGTTTTAATTCATTTAAATATGTTGCACTGTTACAGATTATGAAGTCATTAGCTCCACCTGACCAATGCAACATGAAAGGGCTGTTACATATTATAATAATAATAATATAATATAAACCAATATCATAAAAACATTGGATTTAAAGCTATGTGTGGATTGCTTGGAGCAAAGTTTCAGGTGTGGAGTTGTTCTGTCGCGCAACAATGTGACGTTGAAATGCTGAACAGCTGAAATGTACACTAAGGTAGTAGTCTCTACGTCTTATATACAATCTATGATCTCTACATTATATATGTGGTCTATGCTCTCTATGTATTTATAGACAGTCTATGATCTCTATGTCTTTATGGTCTATGATCTCTATGTCTTTACATAGGTCTAGATCTCTACATCTAATATACGGTCTATGATCTCTATGTCTTTACATACGGTCTATGATCTCTACGTCTATATACGTCTAGATTCTAGTCTTTACATCGGTCTATGATCTCTATGTCTTATATAGAGTCTATGATCTTAGTCTTACATACGGTCTATGATCTCTACATCTTTATATACGGTCTATGATCTCTATGTCTTTCATACGGTCTATGATCTCTAAGTCATATATACGGTCTATGATCCTATGTCTTTACATACGGTCTATGATCTCTAGGTCTATATAACGGTTCTATGATCATATGTTTTACATACGGTCTATGATCTCTATGTCTTTACATACGGTCTATGATCTCATGTCTTTACATACGGTCTATGATCTCTAGGTCTATATATACGGTCTATGATCACTAGTCTTTACACGGTCTATGATCTATGTCTTGTACATAAGTCTTACTATACACTATATCTACGTCTATGATCACTATGCTTTATACACGGTCTATGATCTATGTCGTTATATACAGTCTATGATCCTACGTCATATTCTCTCTTTTTGTTTTTTTTGCGCTTTTTCTTTTTGCGGTCTATGATCTCTACATCTTATACAACGGTCTATGCACTCTCTAGTCTGTATATACTATACAGTCTATGATCTCTACGTCTATATATGCGGTCTATGATCTCTACATCTATATATGCGGTCTATGATCTCTACATCTATATATGCGGCCTATGATCTCTACATCTATATATACGGTCTATGATCTCTACGTCTTTATATGCGGTCTATGATCTCTACGTCTTTATATACGGTCTATGATCTCTACATCTATATATACGGTCTATGATCTCTACGTCTTTATGTACGGTCTGATCTCTACATCTATATGTACGGTCTATGATCACTACATCTATATATACGGTCTATGATCTATACATCTATATATACAGTCTATGATGTCTACGTCTTTATATACGGTCTGATCTCTAAATCTTTATACACGGTCTATAATCTCTACATCTAAATATACAGTCTATGATCTCTAGATCTATATATACAGTCTATGCTATGATAGAGCAGCAGCAGCAGATAGCCCGCTAGCTCACTACAACGCTTGAGCTAATGTGTCATTACCTGCCGTGATTAAAGCAGCAGCTGGGTCATAAGGGCCCGGACCAGACCGCTGGCTTTTACCAGAAATGTATTGGCAGCAGGAGGGGGAGATACTGTGGTGTTGAGTTATTAGCATTAAACAGCCACAGAGTTTAGGTTGCTATGGATGCAGGATTCCAACCTTAGAGACGGAATGGACTATTTTCTTTAGTGGAAGCAATACAATCGTATTTAAATCAATATTTGCGTTGAATTATTGATTTATTTGGTAAGTAGCAATGTAATAAGCGGGATAATGTAGAGCGAGGTGGTTGTTATAGCGAATCCAACCCTGACAGACTCCTGATCACCCTGTCATGGTTGTATTCGCTATAGCAACCGCCTTGCTCTACATTATCCCTTACTTAATTTTACGTAGTTATGTACGGATGGTTCATAACTACGAGAACAGGCTGCTGTTTTAAATGCTGGCATATCTGGGGCCATAACCTGCTCCCCTTTCTGGGTGACCAGTGTTGTTGAGATGCAAACCAGCGTGGAAGAGCTCCTCCGTTAAACAGCAAGAAGCAGTCAGCCATGTTTTCAGGCTGTTTCTGGTTATTGTGGCCTAGTTACAGCCTGCATCCATGGCCCATTCGGCTCTCTGAGAGACGAGAGAGCTCTCAATCGAGTTATATTTAATGTGTGTGTGTGTGTGTGTGTGTGTGTGTGTGTG
>NC_045752.1:26149341-26158553 GCF_008692095.1 Etheostoma spectabile
TGTGTGTGTGTGTGTGTGTGTGTGTGTGTGTGTGTCCATTTAGCAGGAAATGGAAACCGCCATGACATCTTTGTTTGTTCCTGTTGATCTGAGCACTGGGGCTGATTAATGGGAAACCAGAGTCATCTCTGGCAGTTGTAGCCACTTTCTCTTTGCTCTGCAGGCTGATTGGAGTCACAGAACCGTTTTCACAGAGGGGAAGATATTCAAATTGAATAGAGTTAAAGTGATGGTGGTTGAAGTTAAAACCCAGTGTCCTCTACCTGCTCAGACAGCTACAGTTAGAGAGTAGCTGGTGTGGCACCTTTTAATAGCTAAAGACACATCAACCAAAAATGTGATGATGTGACAGTGTTGTTCTCATAACCTGTTTGGAATGAAAATGTGAGAAGTAGTGTAATTTTCTCATAGACTTCTATAGAAACATACTTCTTTTGCAGCCAGTGGAGTTGTTTGAAAGAATGCAGGACCAAACTACTTATTTTATAGGCCCTTTGCAAACACGTGACCACGCCATGACGGAAGGCAGAATCCCCGAAAATTAAACCGTGTAGCAGACGAGCAGAAAGTTTCATTAGTTACCTCATAATGGCATCAATCTAGGCTTTATTTTGTATTAACATCTATTCTTTACTTAAGTAAAGATTTACATAACACACATCTGTCGGGGCTACCCACCTACCGTTGTTCACTGGGTGTGCCAGTGCAACTTTCTAACGGAGCCTGAACGCATCCCGGCTCTGGGAAGTGCAGTCATTAACTATCTATCACACAATAATCCATGCAGTAAACCACGGAGTGGATATGATCTGTAGTAACCACACATCAGCACACAGCATAGCTCTTCTGCCACCCGTCATGGCGCGAGTAGAGCGTGACGTTACGTGCAAAGGGTCTACACAGTCTACAGTATGTTTAGAAGGCCAAGGACCCCTTAACTGAGAGAGAGATGGAGCAGGGGCCCCCTACTACATAGAGTATGTATGTATACTGTATATACTCTGTGTATATGTGTGTGTGTGTGTGTGTGTGTGTGTTTGTGTGTGTGTGTGTGTATATAAATATATATATATATATATATATATATATATATATATATATATCTCAAAAATAAAATATGAATAATATTAAATATGAAGTAGCCAGTATAGTGTAGCCTAATAGTGGAATACTGTAATGTGTGAGTTAATGAGATCTCACACACAGCTGTTTTGATTTACTAATTGTAAAACCACATGTACTGCTGTCACTCTCTTGATCCTGAAAATACACCAGAGTGTTTGATAAATTCTTTGAAATCATCGGGCCTTCCTCTGTGTTGTTGTGTCTCGCTGGTGTCCAGGAAGAGACGGCGGCCTCGCCCAATGGCAGGCAGGAAAGGCTGCTGATTGATACCGGACGCAGAACAGCTGCGACGGGATTGGCCATTGGAAGGAGATCTGATAGATGAAGGAGAGAGGTCTCTGCATGAGTGGAAGGAAAATACAGAAAGAAGAGTAGAATGATTGGGAAAGAGGGCAGGAGGAGGGGAAGACATGGCCAGTGAAGAAGGAGCTACTGAGACTCAGACACCAGCGACAGACAGCAGGCCCACAAATGGTGTGAGTTTGGATTTGCCCGTCTTATTGGGGAAAACGAGGAAATGCTGCGTGATGAGTGGGCCCAGGTTCTCATCTCTTGGGATTGTTTTTTTGTTGTTTGGTATTGATGGACGGACGGTACTGAGACACAGAAGCTTGTTTCCGAGCTGTGGCGCTCTTTCAATATTCAGGGCTTTAAATGAACTGTTTTGATCTCCAGCCAACACGCCGAGTAGATTTTTCAAACTAGCAGCCAATCAGATTTTTCATCAGCCACGTTCGTTTTTTATTCTAACTTTACTGCTTAATCTCAGCTCCTCCCGTTCTGTTTGTCTTCTCCATTTCAGCGTAGCTCGCAATCAATAGCACAAGCCAACGCTTGTGTAACACGTCACGGCATAGTGTTCATGGGAAATGTAGGTCACTATTACAAGCCGGGTAAAGACGGAAAACTGCCCACATTTCTGGGTGAGAAACTGACCAGCGTGTTCCAAACCATAGGGAGCGAACAGGCTCTGTTCAAAGGGAAGAACTGAACAACGGTTCATCACTTCGCCATAGAATACGTTTTGTAATGGTGTAGGTTTGTGTTTCAATATTTTAGTACAGTAGAGTAACATTCCCACAGTAGCAGCAACGTATCCAAGGTGTTTACGTTACCAGGGTAACACAGAGAGGAAGGGTGTTTTGTGTTTTTTTTACAATTTTATTTGCGATTGATTGATTCAGACGTCCTCCATCAGTGATATAATGGGTGTAATGCAGCTAGTAACCAGCAGATGGCGCCTCATCATCAGTATTGCAAAGCCTTATTTTGTAGTGATAGAGCAAAAAGTCCTCAACTCCCTCAATTTCTCTGATTAATGTCTATAAAATGATGGATAATTGATGGATAAATGGTGGCGTTGTTTCAACTCTTAGCAGTCCTCTCATGTCAGGAAGTCATTGGTTGTTTTTAAGTGTTGGATCCCAGAATGAAAGATGGCAGTTTGGTGCTGAGTTCACATCAGCTGTGAGCTTTAACAGCCTCAGAGTAGGAAAAATAACCAAACATTTTCACCCAGAAGTCACACAATAACACAAACTAACTAACCGATGGAGGGGATGAAGTTAAAGGAGTCTGGTGGCGTGGGATAGATAAGGGCTTCCGAGCTGTCTGACAGCAAGGTAAAGCAGTGAAAATATTCTAAATCATGAGTCCACTTAAACCAATATAGATGTTTTTGGTGCCTAAATGCATTTATCTGCTTCCCTTGTCCACAGCAGGACATGTCTTAGCGTCCATTTGTTACTCGTGCCTGCTTTCCCTAAACCCGGGGTCTACTGGAGCTAACACCCCGATAATGGAGAAGGAGCTCAACCAATCACATTTCAAAAGCTCAGAACTGTCCCTTTAAGTTTAAGGAAAGAATGTGGTTCAGACATAGATCTATCTGGAATCTCTTTTGCTGCGAGTAGTCTAAAATAGAACTTCATTCATGCTTTAGTTTGAGAGATATTGCTGGAAGGTAGATTCAATTATTTGCAACTGTTTTGCAGATTTGGTCAATGTGATCATTTTACAACTCTGCAGTCGGCCACTTGTCAGGCCGCGATTGCAGATTGGAACCTCTTCTTAATGACTTCCCTGAAAAGATAAAATGAAATGTTTTACGTAGGTGTTATGAGTATATACGGTAGTTTAGTAGTATATAATGTTGTTTTAGGGTTGCACGCATACAGCATATTCATTGAAAGGGAGTTTGACCCCCGAGCTGTGGCTCTTTGGACGCCTTGCTTTAGAGTCTGAGCTTCTTTCCTCCTCTGAGGTGTTGTTTTCTTCTTATTCATCGTCTCTTCATCTCAACACTGAGATGCGCTTGTCCTCCCAGCCAATCAGGACAAACAGTTAGACAGTGATGCCATGGTAACGTGAGACCTTCTTACATGTGGGTGGGAAAAGGCACACTCATTATACCTTAATAGAGCTACTGGGCTGTTTCCAGGGAAACTATGATTTTCAGGTGTGTGTGTGTGTGTGTGTGTGTGTGCGTGCGTTTGCCTGGCGGTCAGTAGGTTTGAGGGGGACTAAGAACATGATTAACATGCTGACGTCTCTGGGTTGATTTGACCTCTAGTCTCTAACAGTAACAGCCAGTGAACGTGACATGTCAGCTCTGAAGTTCCATGTACCCCTGACTGCAGACCCGCAGACACGTTGAGGGGCGGGGTCAACGTGTAACTACGCCCCGTCTCCAACGTCCACTACCCAACTCATTTAAACATGTGGACTAGAACACTACTGGATGTGGCGAAATGCACGATTTAAACTAATGAACTTAATCTTTGGTTTACTAATTATGAAATACAATATTGACACATTTACAAAAACATTAAATACTTCAATATTAAATAAATGATAAAAAAGTAGAATATTTGAATGTAATTTATCAATAATCAATTGCAACCTGATACTTTCTTAATGTTATCAAAATCCAACGATCAGGAATAATATATATCGATATTATATAATGTATATAGTATGTGTATTTTATATATATACACTATAAATATATATAATATATATATATATATAAAATATAAACACCAATAATTATGAAAATAAGTTAATAACATATAACAACCATAATAACAACAACAATAATTAGATTAGATACTTTATCATCCCACAGCGGGAATTTCCTTGTTACAGCAGCAAAAAGCAAACAAACATAAGTAAACACAAAAGAAAATTATTTTAATCCTATATCTCATATACGGCAGAGCCTTCACACAGATCGCCTTACACCTGTTATCCCTGGCGGTCTTACACAATAAAACTCGCTTAAGAAGGAGAACTGGTTGAGTGTGGCTCATTCATGAAGAACTCATCACACTGAATATCTACACTAAAGACAGATCTACAGGCATCATCTCACACGCGAGTCAGGGCGCTAGCCCTGACATGGTCGCGCGAAAAGCGCTATGCCAGGGGGGACAGAGACAAAGATGTGCTGGGTGTTGTGGATCTGATTTCTCCTTCATCTCCTGGTTGCAGACGATTCAGAGACCGTCCATGCACACAACGACTGGTTCATGGAATAATTTCCCACACTTTCAGATTACTTGGAGCTAGCAGTTAAAGAAGGGAGTTAGCCTTCCAATCCGACACTCAGCCTGCTAACTTGTCAGAACATAAAATAGACATAACAAGCTTTTTTTATTTGTTTTTGAAAACCAAAACTATAAAAGTCACACTACTTCCATTATTTATTGACTAAAAAGGCTGTCCGAAGCGTGGGTGCATACTGCTAAATTCACTCTGATATTGCGTGATGAAATGACAGGGTCAAATGCTGGAGTTAAAGGGTTGTTTAAACGTTGGGGGGCTAAACGTTTAACCCCGCCCCTCAACGTGTCTGCGGGTCTGCAGTCAGGGGCTTCTCTGAAGTTCTGGTTTTCTCTAAAAGAGTAACCAGATGCCTGTTTGTTAGATCCCGGTGGTTTAGGAACCTAACCCTATGGCAACGCAGATTTTGATGACTTATTTTGGTGCCACTTAAAGTGGTCTCACATTGCCAGACCTTGCTCCACAGCACTGAAAAGGAGGGTCTGACAAGTCCACACAGCATTCTGGGATGGGAGAAAACCGTGCTCTGGTTTATCGGCATTTCTTTAAACCAATCACAATCGTCTTGGGCGGGGCTAAACGCTGGATGGCGCCACGGTGCCGCTGCTAAATAGTCTCATGAAGGAACTTGTTTTGGTGGAACATGTGTACGTTCAGAAGTAGTTTTAGTCGTCAGCAGAACACTCCGATTGGACAGATAGTCTAGCTAGCTGTCTGGATTTACCCTGCAGAAATCAGCTGCAGGTTAGAGCACCAACACAGAGACAGAGGACGGGGACGGACATCCGGTTGAAAAGAGCGGAATTTCCGGCAACAACCGAGCAATCTCAGAAGTGGAACATTGTGGATATAGACTACTCTTAAATTCCTGTGCTGCCCTCTAGTGCTCCGAAACAGACGTCGGAGGCAACAAAATCCCTGCATCACTGCATGTGGCGCTGGGCAGCAGGTAACGGTAGCCTACCGTTAAGCTAGTAGCTGGCTGTAACACGGTTAAAATGCTGTCACTCAGATTCTGCGCCAGTTACAATTAGGGGTGTCACGATACCAAAAACTCAGTAGTCGGTGCCAATACCAGTAAAATAACCCTATTCTCGATGCTGATTTCGATACCACGGATTCCATGTACTTTAACTTGAAACACTTGACAAATGCCAGTAGAACGGATGAACACGGTACTGAAAGCTACTTACTTTGCTCAAACATGCCAGCTCTCAATTGTGCGTAAGAGTGCTCTAGAGTGTGCATAGATTTGGTTCTTACTTAAGAACAAATCCCAAATAAGAGAACAGTTGTTCTGAAGAACGTTTGGTTAATGAGGCCCATTGAGGGTATGGTTTAAAAAGAAAAGTAATGGGATTTAAACACCAGTTTGGTGTAGAAGAACCTGTCCTCGACCCCATTCAACAGCTTGGGGATGAACTGGAATGCCGACTCACTATTATTTTTATATCTTCCTACTGATGCTGTATGTAAAGTCTTACAGATCAGATCAATAACTCATGGCATTGGATGAAGTCATCTAAACCCAGCAATAACAGCAGACCCTGAATGCCAGAATAAGTCTGCTTTTTTAACATCATCCTCCGTTTGAACAGGCGTACGTCATTGTTTTGGAGAAGCTTTGTTTTTCACACCCACTGAGAATTTTCAGATGTGTCTGTGGGAGTGGAAGAACGCCCGGTTCAGTGCCAAACAGAGCGTAGGACAACGTTCAAAATACAGCATGGACGTGGTCTCCCTCGCATCTAGACCTAGTACTATAGAGGAGTAATCTTCCCGGAAACTAAGACTAAAGACCAGTGGTGAAATGTAACTAACTACATTTACTCCCAAGCACTAAAAAAATCTGAATACGTCTCCATTGCTGGGAAAGAGTATGTAGGTGTGTGTTATAATAAAGATATGTAGGCAAAGGACCAGGACACACACACACACACACAGGGCTACAGTCCTAAAACTGATTACCTATATTAATGAGTGACCTTAGTACGAACTGAAAGAAGCAGCAGGCGCTTTTTTTGTTCATCGCTAAAAAGTAAAAAGAAAAAACTACAAAGTAGCGTGTTCGTCCTCTTCGGGTTGTCTCTTTAATGAGCGGTAACAACGTGGCCTTCGCCGCCGCTGTGCATCGTCTTCTTTTTTTCAGCCTAATCTAACACTCACATCAAAGTGCTCTCGTTTCTCCTGTGGAGCTACTCACTTCAAAGACAGGGTGGAAAAGTCAGCAGCTGCATAATCAGGGGATAAAGATTTAGTATTCACACACACACACACGCACACACAGAAACAACCTTTCATAACCGTGTCTGTCACAGATTAGCGTTTGTGCATTATTTTTATCGCCGCTGGTTGGATCTCTCCATCTCATTAGCCTGATCAGATGCCTCTCGTTGACTTCTGGGTCACATCGCCTCCCTGATCCTCACATTTGATATGGTACCTTCAAATTATAATGAACAAATGTACAACATTTGTTCGTTATAATTGGCCTTTAACACGTTGATCAAACTGTTTCAACAATAATATCCAACTGATTTTCTGCTGGTGCTTTGATGCAATTAACCTTCCACTGAGATTATGTGAAGTGAATCTAATCTAATGTATTCTGATGTAAATGTTATCTGTGAGTGAGCGGGGGGGGAGGGGGGGGGCTGATGGAACTGAAGCTGAAAAAGTTTTCTGAAGTTTCTCTAAATTGTGTTTTTATTTTTGAGGCTGTTTTTTTTAACAAATTCAAAACAAATCAAACATGTAATATTTCTGCAGTAAAATGTCCCAAAACAACTAGAACTATATGTTATATATTTAGCTGAGTTGTGTACTCAACTAAACCCAGAGAAATCTGTCATTATATTCAAGGTAACGCTCTGTCACATTTGGTCGCCTGTTGATGGCGTCCTATCCCCTCTGTGCATACGTCAGCGGTGTGGTAGTCTATATTTAGGATGTTCCACTTCCGGGGTTTGTTCCGGTGTTGCTGGAACTTTTGCCGGATGTCCCTAATTTTTGGCCTAATGTTCGTCCCCTTCCTCTTTCTTTTGTGTTGGTGTTCCAACCTCTGGTGGATTTCTGAGGGCTATGGTTACCTGGTCCTCTCTGCAGGGTAAATCCAGACAGCTAGCTGGACTATCTGTCCAATCTGAGTTTCCTGTTTCCAGAATAAAACTACTTCTGAACGGACACATGTTCCACCGAAACAGGTTCCTTCACGGGGCTTTTTTTACAGAGGCACCGTTATTGTGTCTGGGGCTCAGTGCCACCCAATGATGATTTTTGATTGGTTAAAGAAATGCTTTTCTGTCCTCTTATCCCAGAAGGTATGTGTGGTGTAGCCAGACCTCACTCCACAGTGCTGTGTAGATAGAGGTTGTAGGCTATTTGACCAGTCAGGAATGAAGTTGGTTAACCAACGCCTTTCCAGACATGGAAGTTGTTGTTTTTTTTAAGTGTGGGAGCTCGTGTTGTTGTGTTGGACTGAGCAGCCCTTCATGAAGGCTTCCCTTTGGGTCTTTCTGGAGTTGACCGTCTTCTGTCTGTGTCTGTCGGTGTCCTCCAACTCCTCGCTGATTGGGCGCAGCCGACATATCTGATGTTCAAGGCTCCCGAAGGTCAGACGATGACTGTAGGTGGGTAGTCAGAATCTGCATCTGCAGTACTGATGATGTTAGTGTGTAAAGAAGAGCAGGGTAATCGCCGTGGGAGGATGTTTTTGGGGGTAAATGACAACCGTGTGGCATTTGATGACTTTCAGCTAAAGTTGTGAAGTGTAAGTGTGAATACATTTTCATAAAAAAAAAATATTTTCATGAAGCAGTTGTTGGCAAAGACATTCTTACATCTCTAATAAATAAATCTGATTAGAATCGTAGACATTAAATAGCCCAGCAGCTTAAATATGGGACTATACAGTAATATAAAATAATACTGTGCTAGAAGTGTTGGTAACCAGTAAGTATATAAGTAATGTGTGGCAGTGGTATAAGAAAGTAAACTAATGACATTCAGCCTCAGCTTTGTGTACTTTGTGTTTTATGTAATAAGCAAATGTTTGCACACTAACACGCTAAACCAGCAAGGTAATCGTTATGCTAAACTTCTGCATGTTTGCACTGCAACTGTAACTTAGGCATGTTAGCATGTTAGCACGGAGATGTTATCATTTAGCTCAGCCTCACGGCTGCTGTAGCACAGCTGTGAACTCTTCGTCTGTTTAGCCGTAGACAAGAAGACGCTTGTCTTCTCAAAATCTTTGTTCCCTTGCTGAATTAGTTTTGAAACCGGTGTTGTGACTGGCAGAGGTGGAAGAAATATTCAGATCCTTTACCTCAGTAAAAGTACTAATAGCATACTGTAAAAAGACTGTTACAAGTAAGTCCTGTATTGAAAATATCAGATCATAGGTATCATATCAAATGTACTTAAAGCGTTAAAAGTACTTGATGTAACAACAAAATCCTCCCACGTTATCTGTCCAATTGGAGTTTGCCGTTGACGACTAAAACTACTTCTGAACGTACACA
>NC_045752.1:26158563-26159897 GCF_008692095.1 Etheostoma spectabile
AAACAACTTCCTTCCTGAGACTATTTAGCAGAAGCATCGTGGCTCCGTCCGGCGCCTATAGCACCACCCATGACAATTGGGATTGGTTTATGGAAATGCCATCCATCCATCTTCATCCGCTTATCCGGTATCGGGTCGTGGGGGCAGAAGCCCAGCTAGAGGGACCCCAACTTCCCTTACCGAGCACACAGCACAGCTCCGACTGGGGATCAGAGGCTTCCAAGGCCAGGTTGGAGAATAATATCTCCACCTAGTCTGGGTCTTCTCCGACGGCCTCCTCAGTGGACGTCCCTGGAACACCTCCCTAGGGAGGGCAGGAGGCATCCTTACCAGATGCCCAACAACTCAACTGGCTCCTTTCAACGCGGACAGGAGCCGCGGTTACTCGAGCTCCTCTGGATGACTGAGCTTCTCACCCTATCTAGGGAGACGCCAGCCACCCTCCTGAGGAAACCCATGTCGGCCGCCTTGTACCTGGATCTCGTTCTTCGGTCATGACCAGCTTCATGCCCATAGGTGGGTAGGAAAGAAATTGCCCGCGTAGATCGAGAGCTTTGCCTTCTGGCTCAGCTCTTTTGTGTCACAACGGTGCGATAAAGGAATGTAATACAGCACTGGCTGCTCGATTCTCCGCCAATCTCACGCCCAGGTCCCCTCACTCGCGAACAAGACCAAGGTACTTAAACTCCTTCACTTGTGGTAAGGACTCACTCCCCACCGAAGAAAGCACGTCCATCGGTTTCCTGCTGAGAACCATGGCCTAGATTTAGAGTGCTGATCCTCATCCCAGCTGCTTCACACACTGCGAACCGATCAGTGGTGTGAAGGTCACAGACCGATGATGCCATCGGACCCACATCACTCCGCAAAAAAGCAGCGAACTGCAACCCCTCCCCGCCCCCGACTACCGCCTCCGATATCCTGTCCATAAATATACAAAAGGATTGGTGACAAAGCGCAGCCCGGGCGGAGGCCAACCTCACCTGGAACGAGTACATACACGCCGAGAACACGGACACAGCTTCGCGTTGGTCCTACAGAGATTGGATGGCCCTGGAAGGACACCCCTCACCCCATATTCCGCAGCAACTCACAATTTCTCCCGGGGACCGGTTAACGCCTTCTCCAGATCCCACAAACCCTGTAGACTGGTTGGGCATACTCCCAGGCCCCTCCAAGATCTGCGAGAGGAAGATCTGATCCGTTGTTCCCCGACCAGGACGGAATCCGCATTGTTCCTCTTCAATCCGAGGTTTGACTATCGGCCGAGCCCTCATTTCCAGCACCTTGGAGTAGACTTTACCAGGGAGGCTGAGAAGTGTGATACCCCTATA
>NC_045752.1:26160249-26160370 GCF_008692095.1 Etheostoma spectabile
ACCTCCTCAGTTGAGGTCAACAACGTCCCATCCTTACTGTATACAGCTTGGATGATTCTTCGCTTCCCCCTCCTGAGGTGGCGAACAGTTTTCCAGAAGCACCTTGGTGCCGACCGAAAGT
>NC_045752.1:26160660-26160781 GCF_008692095.1 Etheostoma spectabile
CAGCCTCCACAGGGATGTCCGAAAAGCTCCGCCGGAGGTGTGAGTTGAAAGTCCGTCGTACATGGGCCTCCTCCAGACGTTCCCAGTTTACCCGCACTATCCGTTTGGGCTTACCAGGTCT
>NC_045752.1:26160841-26160961 GCF_008692095.1 Etheostoma spectabile
CTCTGCCCTTCTCTTCACCCGAGTGTCCAAAACATACGGCCTCAGATCAGATGAAACGATTCTAAAATCGATCATTGACCTTTGGCCTAGGGTGCTCTGGTACCAAGTACACTTATGAGC
>NC_045752.1:26161249-26163810 GCF_008692095.1 Etheostoma spectabile
GAGTTTTCCCCCCCATCACCCGCAGGCGTAGGGAGGCGACCCTCTCGTCCACCGGGGTGAACTCCAACGCTGCGGCACTCAGCTGGGGACTTGTGAGTATCCCCACACCCGCCCGGCGCCTCACACCACGGGCAACTCCGGAGTAGGACAGAGTCCAACCCCTATCCAGGAGTACGGTTCCAGAACCGGTCGGCCGTGGCTTGATACATGGGTGGCAGCGAAGGTCAGGGGCTTCGACGGACCAGAACGGGGCGGCAGAGGCTGGCTCTGGGACGTGGATGTCATCTCTGTGGGGGAAGGAGCCGGAACTTGTGCGGGAGGTGAGGCGCTACCGGTTAGATCTGGTGGGGCTTACCTCTACGCACAGTCTCGGTTCTGGAACCGTACTCCTGGATAGGGTTGGACTCTGTCCTACTCCGGAGTTGCCCGTGGTGTGAGGGCGCGGGCGGGTGTGGGGATACTCACAAGTCCCCAGCTGAGTGCCGCAGCGTTGGAGTTCACCCGGTGGACGAGAGGGTCGCCTCCTACGCTGCGGGTGATGGGGGGGAAAACTATGACTGTTGTTTGTGCAATGCACCATACAAGAGTTCGGAGTATTCGGCCTTCTTGGAGACGTGAATGGAGTCCTGTATGGGGCTCCAGTAGGGGACTCCATAGTTCTGCTGGGGGACCAACGCACAGTGGGCAATGATGGAGATACTTGGAGAGGTGATTGGGAGGAACGGCCTCCCTGATCAAACCAGAGTGGTTGTCGTTTTGGACTTCTGTGCTAGTCATGGATTGTCATCACAAACACCATGTTCAAACACAGGGATGCTCATAAGTGGTATTGGTACCAGAGCACCCTAGGCCAAAGGTCAATGATCGATTTTAGAATCGTTCATCTGATCTGAGGCCGTATGTTTTGGACACTCGGGTGAAGAGAAGGGCAGAGCTGTCAACTGATCACCATTCGGTGGTGAGTTGGGGTCAGGGGGGGGGGAAGACTCTGGACAGACCTGGTAAGCCCAAACGGATAGTGCGGGTAAACTGGGAACGTCTGGAGGAGGCCCATGTACGACGGACTTTCAACTCACACCTCCGGCGGAGCTTTTCGGACATCCCTGTGGAGGCTGGGGGCCAAGTTTCCATTGCTAAAGCTGCGGCAGCGAGCTGTGGTCTTAGGGTTTTAGGTGCCTCAAGGGGCGGTAACCCACGAACACCCTGGTGGACACCGGTGGTCAGGGAAGCCGTCCGACTGAAGAAGGAGTCTTTCCGGGATATGTTGTCTCGGAGGACTCCGGAGGCAGTTGCAGGGTACCGACGGGCCCGAAGGGCTGCAGCCTCTGCCGTGACAGAGGCAAAGCAGCGGGTGTGGGAGAAGTTCGGAGAAGATATGGAGAAGGACTTTCGGTCGGCACCAAGGTGCTTCTGGAAAACTGTTCGCCACCTCAGGAGGGGGAAGCGAAGAATCATCCAAGCTGTATACAGTAAGGATGGGACGTTGTTGAACTCAACTGAGGAGGTAATAGGGCGGTGGAAGGAGGCACTTTGAGGAACTCCTAAATCCAGCTGACAAGCCTCTGTGGTAGAGGTGGAGCTGGAGGATGATGGGGGATTTGTTGTCAATTTCCCTGGTGGAAGTCGCTGAGGTAGTCAAAAACTCCACAGCGGCAAAGCCCAGGGATGATGAGATCCGTCCAGAAATGCTGAAGGTCTGGGTGTGGAGGGGCTGTCTGGTTGACACGCCCTTCAACATTGCGTGGAAGTCTGGGACGGTGCCTAAGGGTGGCGGACGGGGTGGTGGTTCCCTCTTCAAAAGGGGGACCAGAGGGTGTGTGCCAATTATAGGGGTATCACACTCTCAGCCCTCCTGGTAAAGAGCTACTCCAAGGTGCTGGAAATGAGGGCTCGGCCGATAGTCAAACCTCGGAATTGAAGAGAAAATGCGGATTCGTCGGTCGTGGAACAACGGATCAGATCTTTACTCTCGCAAGGATCTTGGAGGGGCCTGGGAGTATGCCCAACCAGTCTACATTTGTTTGTGGATCTGGAGAAGGCGTATGACCGGGTCCCCCGGGAGAAATTGTGGGAGGTGCTGCGGGAATATGGGGTGAGGGGGGTCTTCTCAGGGCCATCCAATCTCTGTATGACCAAAGCGAGGCTGTGTAGGGTTCTCGGCAGTAAGTCGGGACTCGTTCCAGGTGGGGTTGGCCTCCGCCAGGGCTGCGCTTTGTCACCAAAATGTTTGAATATTTATGGACAGGATACGAGGCGTAGTCGGGGCGGGGAGGGTGTTGCAGTTCGCTGCTTTTTGCGGATGATGTGGTCCTGATGGCATCACGGTCTGTGACCTTCAGCACGCACTAGGATCGGTCGCCTGGATCTGAAGAGTCTTCTTTATATACGGCCCTATTGGTCCCTTAATACGGATTGGGTCTCTTTTATATAGAACCTTAGTAGTAGCGTGAAGCATCTGGGATGGAGGGGATTCAGCACCATTATAATTGAGGCCATGATTTCTCAGAGCAGGAAAACTCAGATGGTAGGGTGGCTTTTGATTCGGGTGTGGAGTGAGCTCT
>NC_045752.1:26163835-26168125 GCF_008692095.1 Etheostoma spectabile
CGCACCCGACCCCTTTGGATCCTCCCACAGGTGGTGGGCCCATGGGCTGGAGGGAGAAATGCCAATGGAAATGCCAATAAACCAGAAATTGTTTTTCTCCCGTCCCAGAATGCTGTGTGGACTAGACAGACCTTCCTCACTATTTATCAAGTAAAAATGCAATAACACATTTGCGCTTTTTTTGACTGTTGCTTGGACAAGACAAACTCTTATTGATACCCAGAGTGTCAGTATTAATATGGAAATGTAATTAAAATGTAATATAATATATAATACAATAAAACAGCATTAATGTAATATACATTAATGTCATATATATATATATATATATATATATATATAATGTGTGTCTAAATAGACGAAACAAGATATCGGAAGACATGACTGGCATTTGCCATTGTTATTATGTGTGTTGTCTGTTAGAGGACCAAGCAAACAGGAATCTTTGCATTTGGAATGAAGTGCGTCCACGTGTGCGTGTGCGTGTGCAGCAGGTGTGAGGCCAGACTTTGACCCGGGGTTTCTTCCTGTCCATCTGGATGCAGACAGTAGGAGGCTCTCTGAGTCTCCAACACAGAGCTCAGTGTCTGTGTGACTGTTGGAGCAGCTGAAAGGGGAAACTCCACTTTACAGCCACACCCGAACACACCGTCCAGACATTGCACTGTATTCATTCCAGCAGGGCATTTCATTTTTGGTAAATTAATTTAAAACGGTAAATACTCTGTCA
Source organism: Etheostoma spectabile (assembly GCF_008692095.1). Taxonomy (NCBI): domain Eukaryota; kingdom Metazoa; phylum Chordata; class Actinopteri; order Perciformes; family Percidae; genus Etheostoma; species Etheostoma spectabile. Next base: position 26,164,566 of record NC_045752.1, read on the forward strand.
AACCAAAACAAGGAGCTAAACAAGGCTAAAATGAGCAGCACTGGGGATGTCATGGGAGAGAATGAAGTCAGATAAATAATGTGTGTGAATTGATTCATGAATAGACATACGATGTTTGTCAATTTTAAAGACAGTTTCAGTTTGTGGTAAAAGTATCAGACTGTGGGAAGGCGTCATTAGAATGACCCCAAAGTGTTTGAAGCTACGAGGCCTGTGTGTTTGATACCAGGATGTAACGCTACTGACACGAGCAGCCGGTCTCGCTTGTTCTTTTCGCTTCTCGGCTCTCCCAATTTCTTTAGGTATATGCGGTACAGAGAAGAAAAGATGGTCAGTGTCTCTTAGGCTATAGGATCATCAATATAGAATTTAAGTGTTTCAGATAAGATGGGTAGTTTTATTTCTGAGATTGCCTGTTGGACATCAGAGGAATTCATTGTTGAAAATGAGAATGAGATATTGTTAACGGTATTTGTTATGCTAGAATAGGAGAGCTTAAATGAGTGAGAACAACCGATAAAGAAAGATGTTGATTGAGGGCATTGGCCATTGAGACAGTGATAATATTGTTGTTTATTCTAAGTTTGGTAATAAGAATTTTACTGGTTTTGTTAATTAAAGAGTTACGTTTCTTCCACAATTGCTTAGGGTTTTTGATGTCACCTGATAAAGAATGCTTATACTAATTTGATTTTGCATTCCTTGTTTTGGTTGTACAGGCATTTCTTAATTTCTGATACTCAGACCAATCAGCATCATCCTTTGTCATGTGGTATCTGACCCATGCTTTATCTCATTCACTGTCAATCCAAGTTCAATGACGCAGATGTCCAAGGTGCATGTCTATCTATGACTTTAAGAACCTCTGAGAGAAAGAGGTCCCATGCGTCTTCAACATAAGGGATCATTTGGAATCTGGCCCAGTTAATGCTTATTAAATCTTGGATGAAAGCCTCTGTGTGTAGTTTTTTTACACCGTCTTATCCTAATTACTTTGGGTAGCAGACGGGGTATTCTTATTTTCCAAACACACAAAACAATTGAGTAATCACTAAAACAATCAGATACTACACCAGACTGAGAGATTCTGTTTGGGCGGGTAACCAAGATCCAGTCCAGAAGAGACTCAGACTTATTAATCACCCTAGTTGGAACAGTAATGAGTTGGGGAAGGTTTAGACCATTAAATATGTTTTTCTCATGAAAAGATGAAACGATCAAGCCAATTACGATTGAAATCACCCAGTAGAATTAACTAGGAATTAATAGTAGCAAGAAAACAATTTGTCGATTCAACAGGGGAATCTGGAGGTCTATAGATGGTACCTATGTTTATCTGCTTGTTTTCATGAAAAACAATATTAACAAATGAGCATTCAAAATGTACAGCTCTCTTTTTTGGCGTAATGAGTGCAGAAGATAAATGAGAAGAAATATAGGTACGAGTACCCCTGTCTGTTCTTTACAAAGTGTAACCATCAAGTTTAACATCTGCATCCAATAAATCGCTATTCAGACATGTTTTAGAGAGAGTGATAACACGATAAGGCTCTGATTAAGAAAAGGGGGGAGGGGAGGGGAAAGCATATCGCACAGATCTTTCCAAACCCTTACACACAGACACAAACACATACACACACATACCACCATGCACACACTAGAACACACAAACTGGTATAGCATAGCCTAAAAGGAATAAAACTACAAACAAGAATGCAGGCTCAGACCGCAAAATATTAAGTAGTTAAGTAGTACTACGACAAACTGGGACTTGAATACAGTGACAAACAGGTTTTTAAGAAATATGGGATCCACTGGAAGGGGAGGGACTTGTTGTTTTCATAAACGCTGGCAGCCAAAATCATAATTGAAAACAAAATTCCATGAATTGCTCAGGCCTAATCTAAAACTGTTATTCATGTTGATGGGGGGGGGGGGGGGGGGGGGGGGGTGGGGGGTGGGGGGGTGTTTGGGTGGGGGTGGGTGGGGGGTGTGTCTCCCCGCAGCTCTTCTTTCGACCGATCAGTTTGCCCTTTCTGTATCTAAGAATATACCAAATCAGTGGTAGTAGTCACTCACTCAGTTTTTGTTTACTTTAACGTCATTATAGTATTTCCATTTTATGTCACGTTATGCGTCTATACTCCACTGCAGCTCAGACGGAAATACTCTACTTTTTACTCCACTACATATATTTGATTTACTTGCTGCAACATTAAACCGCATGATTTATTAGCATATACTCCCCAAACTGAACCCTTCTGGCAAAGATTCCTTTTTTCTGTGGCACTGTAAGTACATTTTGACTGAATACTTTGACTAAGTAAACTGTGATGCAGGACTTTTTTGCGTTCTATACTGTACTTGGATTCACACTCGCTGCTTCTGCTGCTGTCGTTGCTCATTATTTGCCACACCACACACACACAGCACACACACACACACACCACACAACACACACACACACACACACACCCACGACCCAGTGTTGCTTTGCAATGTTTTCATGCGGATTAAAGTGTACAGCTGTACATCGTGTTAGATTCCTAAAAGGCCAGAGAACTACTGAAGCTTTGAAAACCCAAAATGGTGTATGCAATAAACCACAACTAATATTATTACACCCTCACACACACACACCTACACCACACACACCTATGGTGTTGAGGGGTCTTTCTTTTGGCGTCGGCTCTCACAGATGTGCACTCGTCTCCGTTTGCTCTTTTTTCTCCCATCGCTTTTCGTTTCTCTGCTCTTTGAGACGTTAGCGGTGGAAACATGAGACGCGACCCCCCCCCCCCCCCACCCCCCCCCCACCCCACACAGTGCATTTCTGTTGCTTTGTATTGAGTCTCCGGCCGCCGTCATTGAGAGTCAAGAGATAGTACGCCACGATCCCCTTGTCTCTCTGCTTTTTTTAGTTTACTTGTATTTTGGTTTGGGTCCTGTTTTTCAATCTATCTGTATTCCTCACGACAACGTTCTCTTTCTCTTTCTCTCGCGTGTTTTTTCGCCTCTCTACTCTGCTCTAACGGTATTCCCTAAATTCTGTTCCTGTTTGTTTAATGTAATCTGTCCCACATCCTTTCTCTGTTCATCCTCTTTATATGACCTTTTTCTCCGTCACTAATTTCTTTCTGTAATGCTTGCCAATCAACCCATTACCCCTCAATTCAGTTATCTCGAGACACTTTACAGATAGAGTAGATCTAGACCACTCTATAATTTACAGATAATGTAGGTCTAGACCACACTTCCCCAGAACTAGGTTAGTAACAAGCATTTCTGGGACATGGATGCACACAAATGGAAAGATAAAGGAGAGAGGAGCTCAGTGTGTCAAAGGAAGGAAGGAAGGAAATCCCCCGGCAGTCTAGAAATATAACAACATAACTAGGAGAGACAGATTAAGGAGAGGAGCCTGGTCGGCCTAGAACTCTCCCCAACCGGATCGGGCTGTACTGGCCTACCTCCCTCTACTTTTATATTACTGATTATACGGTAGATAAATCGGACGACTATAAAGAGAAGCAGAGACTCTAGGAACCACAAGTAACTCT
>NC_045752.1:26168135-26168289 GCF_008692095.1 Etheostoma spectabile
TCTGGGAGCGTAGTGCTCTAGTGGGACAATAAGGCTCTAAGAGCTCTTCAAGATAGGATGGTCCTTGACCGTTTAGAGCTTTGTAGGTCTGGAGAAGGATTTTAAATTCAATCCTGGATTTTACAGGAAGCCAATGCAGAGAAGCTAATACAGG
>NC_045752.1:26168299-26172968 GCF_008692095.1 Etheostoma spectabile
ATATGATCTCTTTTCTTAGTTCTTGTCAGAACACGCGCTGCAGCATTCTGGATCAGCAGGAGAGTCTTAAGGGACTTATTTGAGCATCCTGATAAGAATTACAGTAGTCCAGCCTGGAAGTAATACATGCATGGACTAGTTTTAAGCATCATTATGAGACAGGCCCCTAATTTTGGCAATGTTACGAAGATGTAAAAAAGGCTGTTCTTGAGGTTTGTTTTAATGGGCGTTAAAGGATATTTCCTGACCAATAGTAACTCTTAGATTTCTGACAGTAGGGCTGGAGGCCAGGGCAATACCATCCAGAGTAGCTATATCCTTAGATGATGAAGTTTGGAGTTGTTTAGGGCCCAGCACAATAACTAAAGTTAACATAAAGGTCCTCTGTTATATTAAAGCATGACATTGAGTAAAATGTTTTTGGAATACCTTTCTTATATGTAGCTATAGCACTGTCAGATCTAGGCATCTAGTGTAGAAGCTTTTATTGTTGTTGAAGATGAAGAACAAGGCTTTCAACTGAGATATAATTTAGTTAAGGTTTAGAATTAATTAACAGGCTTGAATCAAAGATGGCTGCAACTGCATTTAACCGCTCTGAGTCGGGGGACAGACACCGTGGTCATTATAGTATTAGACTATGAGTGGGCGACTGCTCCAGTGGAAGCACTGCACCTCTGATTACTAATATCAGACTTGGGCTGTCATGGTTTATGGCCGATAAGAGACTCAGTCAGATTTGTTGATACGAGAGCATCTCCGTCTCTCCTAATTAGACCAGGCTTTCCCCAGAACGTCGTCCAGTTATTCCCATAGCCCACGTCATTAGCCGGGTACCACCCTGACAACCAGCGGTGGAAGGATGACATGCGGCCGTACATGTCATCGTTGGTCAGGTTTGGCAGGGGTCCAGAGAAAACCATTGAGTCAGACATTGTCTTTGCCAATGCACAAAGTGACTCAACATTAATTTTAGTAATCTCTGATTTGCGTAATCGGGTATCATTACCACCTACATGAAGTATGATCTTACTGTGTTTACGGTTATCTTTAGCCAGCAGCTTCAAATGGGATTCTTCCTTGCTTTATTCAATGGTGCGGAGCCGTGCCTCTAACTCGCTAAGCCTCGCCTCCAGAGCAATGAATAGACTACATTTATTACATGTATCATTATTACTAAATGAGGGACCGGGCAAATAGCCGCTAACTTAAACAATAAAGCAGAGATGAGTACGTTTTGCTAGCCTTGGTACACGGGGGTGCTCGCACAACCAGGTGAGCTACCAGGGCGCCTGCATTCATGCAGTGTGAAAACACTGTGACACGCTCAAGATCCAGTTTCTATGATTTATTCCTCCACACGTAAAATACAACTAATACTGCGGTAACCAAATGTAAAGTTACTTTGCTCCCAGGCTCACTCCCTTACTGTCAAAGCGCAAAAACCAGGTGAACAGGTGAAGCAAACAAATATACTGTTATCATTTCTGCCACAAACCTCAGTGAACACGCCCACCACCTACAATATCAGTGCATAATGTAGTAGTAATAATAATAATAATAATAAGTTTAATTTGGATAGTGCTTTTCAAGGACCTGAAGTCGCTTTCCAGGGCAAGGTAGAAAACAACACAAAACAAGATTCAGGTACAGTTGAAGGGGAAGGGGGGTGTGGGGCTACGGATGGCAGAGGTGAAGAGATGGGTCTTGAGGCGGGACTGGAAGATGGTGAGGGACTACAGTGCCTGAAGCCCTGGAGGAGGCTCTGTCCCCAAATCTGCGAAGGTTGGGGATGGAGAAGAGACCGGCTGAGGTGGATCTGAGGGGCCGTGAGGGTTGGTAGGGGGAGAGGAGGTCAGTGAGGTATAAGGGGTGCCAGATGGTGGAGGGCCTTGTAGGTGAAGACTAGGATTTTGTAGTTGATCTGGTGGGAAATGGTGAGCCAGTGAAGTTGTTTTAAGACTGGAGTGATGTGGTGACAGGATTTGGTGTGGGTGATGAGTTGGGTGGCTGCGTTCTGGACCAGTTTGAGTCGGTTGATGTAGGGAAAGCTGATGCCAAGGAGGAGTGAGTTGCAGTAGTCCAGTCGGGAGGAGCTGACGTGTCTCTAAGCAGCGGGGGGGTGTGAGAGCGGTTCTGATATTGGCGATGTTGCGGAGAAGACAGAAGGAGGTTTTTATGACATGAAGGATGTGGGGCTCAAGGGAGAGGGTAGAATCAAAGATCACGCCAAGGTTGCGGGCCTGGGGAGATGGGGAGACAGTGGTGCCATCCATGGTGAGAGTGGGGATATTGTTTTTGCTTAGGGTGGATTTGGAGCCTATGAGGAGGAATTCTGTTTTATCGCTGTTGAGTTTGGGGAAGTTGTGTTTCATCCAGGTTTTAATAGCTGACAGACATGAGTTGATGTGGGAGAGGCGAGGATTGTGGGGGGAGTTGGTGCTGAGGTAGATCTGGGTGTCATCGGCGTAACAGTGGAAGTCCAGGTTGAAGTGGCGGAGTATCTGACTGAGGGGGGTGATGTAGATGATGAAGAGGAGGGGGCCGAGTATGGAGCCCTGGGGAACTCCTTGAGTGGCTGTGGCAAAGGTGTGGTTATGGAGAGAGATGAAGTGGGATCTGTTTGAGAGGTAGGAGCTGAGCCAGCTGAGCGGAGTACCTTCCATACTGAGGTCTTTGAGTCTGGTGAGCAGGATGTTATGGCTCACGGTATTGAAGGGTGCACTCAGGTTGAGGAGGATAAGGATGTTGAGGGAACCGGTGTCAGCAAAGGTGAGGAGGTTGTTGAGGACTTTGAGGAGAGTGGTTTTTGTGCTGTGGAGGGGGCGAAAATCAGATTGGAGGGGGTCCAAATTGGTTATTCGCATGAAGAAAGGTTAGTTAAACTGGAACAAAGCAAATTTGGTGAATGGGGTGGTGATGAAGATAACGTCAAACACGCGGTACTTGCAAGAAAGGTTTTCGTATGTTTCTGTTTTTCTCTTTGCTGATGTCAGCTTTCTCATATTGCAGTGTGCTTACACTTGGGAGCCACAATAAAGTTCATAATCAAAGTTATTTTTTACTTTTACTTCTGATAATTAACTACATTTAATATTAGAAAATTGCTTTTGATACTTACGTACAGTAAATGTCAGTTGTTGCTTTCAAATACTTTTATACAAGACTGGAAAGGGGCTTATGAATGGAGCTTCGTATCTTCTCAGGCAGTGATGCCCCCAGGCTATATAAAGCTCCAGCTAAGCTTCTTCAATTGATCATGTGGCTGGGAAATATGTTGACTGAATTTGATTTATTACAATGTTTTCAAATATGCATAATAATGCATAATGTTGTTACATGCACAAAAATGTTATTTCTAGTCAAAAAGTAACGTTAGATGAGAGCAGCTGCATTCTCTGTCCTGAGTTACAAAAGTCACAAACTGTAAAATGTGATTACTTACACATTATCTACAAGTGTGTGGTCCTGCATCTTGTCTGAAGTGTGTGTGTGTGTGTGTGTGTGTGTGTGTGTGTGTGTGTGTGTGTGTTTACTTAGGTTTAGAAAAAATTGTGGTTTGGGTTCAAATTAGGACATAGGCTACGTTACTTCACTACCAGTTACACATGTGACCGCGAACATGACATACTACTTGTTGTTTTAGTTTTTGCTTGTTAAGAACACCCAAGTACTCTTGCGCAAGGCACCAAGCTGCTAGTTCAGCCCAGAAAACTCTCTCCAGCAGCTGCATACAGCTTTACACTGACTCTGCTCTTGAGCAAGGCACTGGGGGTAACTCAAATACTCAGTATACTCGTTCGTTCGGGTGTATCACAATGTGCCATGCGTACGGTGGGTGGTGTGTGTGTGTGTGTGTCCAGACTGTCTGTTTGTGTGGTCTGATCAGTGTGTCATTGTGTGTCCCCTCTCCCTCCTCCTGCCAGTCCCCCCACAGGCCATCGGCTTCCTGTCGGCGGTGGGCGTCTTCATCGTGGCGTTGGCCGTCCTCTTTCTCTTCATCAACAAGAAGCTGTGTTTCGCACGCGTCGGTGGAATGCCCTGTCTGGAGCAACATGGCCGCCGGAAGAAAGGACGACAGGAAATCCGCCAGGGCCTCGGTGAGTGACACCTGCTTACGTTCACATGGCTGTTAGGAATAAAGGTAAATAACATGGAGCATTCCATACAACATTCTTCAGGTAAAATCAATAATTACTTTCATTTAATTTTTTGGGCGTTTTATTTAACCCTAGGGGCCCTGAGGCCAGTTTTACAGTTTAATTTCCATCTGGATTTATTTTATAAAAAAGCTTATAAAACATCAACCCTGTTGTCTACAGTCCAAGATTATGAACTCAGTTTTGTGGACAACTTGGGTTATTGGATATTTGGGTTGCAGTGAGGTGTCACTTGCCTGTTAAAAATGGTTGTAGGGCCTAAAGATAATAAATAAATACATGATCTTCCAGATATGTATTGATATCACAGACATATAAGTAAAACCTAAGCCATTTTCCATTTACTAAACACTTCTCATAAGTCGTTGGGAGTCAACTGTGAAGAATACCATTAACCTTAAGCAGTTGACAAAATACATGCATACATATTTTTTCCAAAAAAGTCAAGACGTTTTGCTCTCATGAGATTTACTTATGCCAATAATAACATAATAATGTCATATTTATTG
>NC_045752.1:26173122-26178820 GCF_008692095.1 Etheostoma spectabile
ATACAAGAGGGGTGCCTTTATCTCCCATATATGGGCATACATTCCTGGAACAGAGACAGGAACATAGGGCAGAGCGGAGGACGAGCCAGCGGAGAAATGAGCCAAACGCGTGAATTATGGATATAAAGTGGAATCAATCTTGGATATAACAGTAGGATTTTAAAGCCAGGCTGAAGTTCCAGGCTGGATAGAAAATCCCCTGTAGAGGCTAGAAAGACGGGGAAACTCGGAAGTTATTAAACTATGAATCAGAGGTACTTTTTAACTCGTGGGCGAGTGTCTCGGGCTCAGAGGGTTAATCTTATAGCATTTGAATTCTTTTTTTTTTTTTAATGCTTTCAAAACAGTATGCGGACTAAACTTTGACAGCTACCCATCTGTGATCCACTCAACATCCTCTGATCTTAACTAGTAGTCTATATAATTCATAATTTGATATAAATGAGGTTTGCTGACCATGAATTCCAAGAATAAGTATAAAACCTATTATTAAACAATCTCAGGTTTTAAAAAAGCGGCAAAAGCATGGAAAAAAGGTGTATTCTGGGAGTGCTGGTCTTACAGGGAGGTGTGTTCAGGTGCATTCTGGACATGCTGGTCTTATAGGGAGGTGTGTTAAGGTGCATTCTGGACATGCTGGTCTTACAGGCAGGTGTGTTCAGGTGCATTCTGGACATGCTGGTCTTACAGGGAGGTGTGTTCAGGTGCATTCTGGACATGCTGGTCTTACAGGGAGGTGTGTTCAGGTGCATTCTGGGCGTGCTGGTCTTACAGGGAGGTGTGTTCAGGTGCATCCTGGACATGCTGGTCTTACAGGGAGGTGTGTTCAGGTGCATTCTGGGAGTACTGCTGTCTTGAGGCAGCGGGAAGTGATCGTGCCATTGACCAACAAAAACTTTTAAAGTCACCACCGCAGCATTTCATTGTTATTTTAACAGCACATTAGTAAAATGAGCCTAGGCTTATGCAAAGCGGCACACACTATGCTTGTTACACACACAAAGACACACACTATGCTTGTTACACACACAGGGCAGCGCAGCAACACACACACATGCAAAAGATTACAAATAAAAATATTACGGTGCAAATCCTCCATCATAATAGCAATGTGCCAAGGTCCAAACGCGCCTGGCTGTTAAAGGGAGTGGGAGATGAGCTTCCTGCAAGGCTTTTCTAGCCCTCCATCTCTGCTCCACCTTTTCTCTTTCACTTGTTCTTTCTTTTTCCTGCAATGTGCGTAGCAGCGGAGTTGTCAGGCAATCTTGTGGGCCACACTTATGGGAAATATACCAGGTTGTAATAGAGCAGAGTGTTTCTCTGACATACTGTATGGACATGACGATCCGCCCATCTCTCGATCAGACAGAAGGCTATAAGACTATTTCCTAAAATGTTGAGCCAGTATGAACGCATCTGTGAGCGCTGTCGCTCTCTAGTCAAGGTTCACCTTTCATACAACCCTGAACATCTCAGTAGGAGAGAGAGAGAGAAAGTGTGATTCCTGTATGCAATTTGACTCCAATTAAACTCTTCAGAAATGGAGCGAGAGAACGTGGGAGACTTTGTGCAGTGGTTTCCTGTGGGCGAGGTACGTGTATGTATGAGAGAAAGCGTTGAGTGAGTCAGCCACATACTGCCACAAAGCTCGGCAGCCGCTCACAATGGAACTAGTAACATTATACAACCTTGAAGAAAAGTTCAGCACAGAAAGAAAAAGAGAGAAAAGGGCATTCATTTTCTTCTTTCCTCCCACTTGTCAAACATTGCGAACACCCAGAGCAAAGATTAATAAAGATTAACAAAATGTTAAATTAGAGGATCATACCGCGGGTTGGATTAAAGCCAAGATGTACCCCTGGTTTCACTGGGTTTGTGGTAACTTGATCAATTGCTTTTTTGTGACTGATTAAATCACAATTACACGCATCACCTGGCAAGGTCCTGTTTTGTCACGTAATCGGTGTTGTCGCCCAAAAAATGAAAAACGGCAGCTGATTGGACGAATGCATCACGTGGGAATTTCAAAGTCAGACCGTCATGGCGGCTCCCACACATACTGCCCCACACATAATGCCCCGTAAAATGGTGAATATTGCAAGATATACCATGTTATTTAGAGTTTTAAAGATGCTGGTAGGTGTATTTTGGTATCTTTGTTTCCTTCTGTTCTAAGACTTTATGCTAAGATATGCTAAGCTAACCAGCTGCTAGGCGTAGCGTCAGTATACCCTGACAGATCTGAGAGTGGTGACAGTCTTTTCATCTGACTCTGCGAAAAGAAGTGAATGAGCACATTTCCAAAGTGTTTTTAATACTATGAACCGTTTTAGTGAAGCAGTACTTCAGTGTTGGACTGTACAAACCAAAAAGTGCTGTGATAACTGGACAGTGTTCCAGTGAGCGCTTCCAATTCTGCCTGTGAGTCATTGTAACTCAAAGAATGGAAACTTTAACACTTAGCAGAAATCCAACACAGATTCAACACTGGCGAGCTGAAGTAAACACAACATGTCTCACAATGGTGCTTTATAATTAGATTAAAAATGAAAGCATAAAGTCCCATTCCCCGCAGCAGGATGGTTGAGTCCAGGTGGAGCGTGTGAGTCAGACAGTGAGCAAACACCTGCAGCAGGTGGAGCCTCCGGTATTTCCTGCTCAAACACATCCTGTTCTGACTCAACAGACGAGGTAGGGGCTCCTTACCTTATGTCTGCTTACGTTATCTTTGCATTATTCTATAGTCATATCATACCTACTTTAATTAAATAGTTCCATTTATACAGACAACAATACAAATCTCATGTGTCACAGCAGGACTTTTATCTTCCGTGTTGGGACTGGGGCATGCTGGGATGCAGGTGGCTAGTCAGAGAATGAAATTAAACATTCTCATGTAGCTTTTGGTGATAGGTTTTGGTCACCTGGTCTCATTTTTTTCTTTAGATAAGATAACAAGTTTAAGAACTCCTCCACTGACAAACCAGAGCACGTAATGTCTAGGTGTGAGAACGCTGGCTGTCTCTGGACGTCTCCGGACAGACAGACTGCCACACCTGACCGCTTTGCTTCGGTTAGAACAAACTAGTTAGTGCGGTGGCCTGTAGAAGTTGTTGGTTTAACATCTGAGAATCCTACTCTAACAGGCTGACAGCAGCCACATTCTCTGTAAATCACTCAAGTGTTTTATGCTTTCTTCAATCTAGATCTCCTTTTCTTTCTTCCTTGTTTCCTCCTCTCCTCTCCTCTCTTCTCTTTCTTGTTTCATCCTCTCTCTTCTTTCTTCCTTGTTTCCTATTTTCCTCTGTTTATCCCTGTATCTTCTTCTCCTCTCCTTTCTTGTCTTTTTCTCTCCTCTACTTCTCTTGTCTCTTCCTCTCCTCTCTTCCTCTCCTCTTTTGTCTCTTCCTCTCCTCTTGTCTCTTCCTTTCCTCCCTTCCTTTCTTCTTTTCTCTTCCCATCATCTCTCCTTCTCATCTCTTGTCTCTTCATCTCCTCTTGTCTCTTCCTCTCTTCTTGTATCTTCCTTTCCTCCTTTCCTTTGTTCTTGTCTCTTCCTCTCCTTTTGTCTCTTCCTCTCCTCTTGTCTCTTCCTCTCCTCTCTTGTCTCTTCCTCTCCTTTTGTCTCTTCCTCTTGTCTCCTCCTCCCTTCCTTTCTTCTGCTGTCTTCCTCTCCTCTCCCAGCTTCTCCCCTTCATCACCTCCTGTGTTTCCCTGTGTTTCTCTCCCTCCAGTGAGCAGCTACGGTGACGATGATGATGTTGACGAAGGCAGCAGCTCTTCTGACAGTGAAGCGGAGGTCCTGAAGCAGTTTGAGATCTCCGTGTCACGCTCGCAGACTTTCCGTACCCCAGCAGCAGCAGACAGCAGCGAGCAGCAGCAGACGCAGCTGTCGCTGGGCCGACGCCACAAATTCACCCGCCTGTCGGACCAGGAGGAGGGCAGCACCGAGCCGTCAGACTGTGAAGGTGTGCTTAAAAATCTCCCTCAACACACATTCATCTGCACACATTATGGTGACATCTATGTATCCATATGCATCTGTAAGATGTCAGAGATCTGGCCATACCATTTATACCAGGAGTAGATGCATGGAGTGTATAAGTATAAAACATCTGGATGGCCCCTGGAGGCTGGCTGCAGTGTATATCATAAACCCCGCCCCCCTCCATGTTAGCGGACGGGACATGGGCCAAACAAAAAAATCTATATAATACAAATACATTTTGTCCAAAGCTGGTTGGTGTCATTCTGATAACGCTGATGTTTGTTCAGGATCAATTTGTTTTTATTAGTTATTTGATGCTCTATGATAATGATTGACAGCTGGGATTGACTCGCGATTGGTCGGGCAGGAGTATGGGCAGGACTTTGATACCGCGGCTCCACTGCCCAATCATTACGGTGCTGACTGGCTCCAAGATTACAAGATGGCGGCGCCCGTATCTGGGAGATTTTGGCCTCACTTTGTACAGCGGGAGGAAGTGGACACGCGGCGTCCATCTACGTAGTCTATTTTTAGTCTCTGATAAATATTCCTGTCCCCTTGTTTTTGAAAACAATGAGTCTGCCTGCATCCTATTTGTTATTCAAGTCCCAGCGACTTGTTAAAGTTCCATCAGGAAACTTTATTTATTTATTGTCATGTGTCACACTTTCACAGGTTCACTTCACATTAAATGGCATCCCATCACATCTCCCGTAGTCTCTTGCCTTCTGGCTGTGGCAACACGCCAACAATCGAAAAAACAACACACCTTCAACAATCCTGTGTGTTGCGTTAGGTCACGGCAGTTTGCTGCTATGACGACCAGCCACGGCTCGCCTCACACATGAGGCGGTACTAATCGGCCGGGGCGAGTTGAGCAGGTACCATTAACGGAAAAACGCCATTTCTGGCCTCCTGGCCAAGCCTGGGTCCCAACTGATTCTTTTTAAGCATTTCAAAACTCAAACTGGAGGAGAAGCTTGAGGGAGAGCAGATTGTTGTTTTGAGATCTGAAAGTCGTACAAACAGAAAAGCAGCAGGATCCTCCACTAATCCATCCCAGTGTCAATGAGCCAAAAGGCCCCAGATAAGGTTTTTACTGCAGATTAGAGGCTGTAAAGAGCTCAGGGGGGCTCAGAGGGATTGGCCCGCTGTGGCTGGATGTGAGGCTCCACAGACAGCAGCATTAATTAGGACACTTGTTTGTAGTCAGCTGGTTTCTGGGGTTTTCAGAGCGGCCTGGAAGGCAACGAGCAAAAACAGGACAATTTAGTCGTCTTTCACTTTTGTCGAATGGACTTGTTTGTTGTTTAAATGTTATTTGGAGGGTTGATAACTAATTAATAAGATTAGGACAATCTTAAAGGAGAATTAGGAACAATTATTAAATTAATCTTGATTACTAAAGATACAATATGTGAGTACCTTCGATTGAACCCCCCCCCCTCAAGTTTTAGAGCCTTTGTGCCTCTTAACAAACACACAATGCAATTAAAATGTGTGTACAACATGAACTGGGCCCTTACCTGACAACAACATGCATTTTCAACTCTGACATTGTTTTAATTCACCTCCCCTGTCTGGAGCTTGCCGGTGGGTAGCTTGCTTGCCTGGTTAGCTGCTAGCTGTTGGTGAGTAGGAGGCTTGGCAGTGTCGATCTGTGTGGTTGATTCCTCAGCCGGGCAGGCAGCCTTCGTTCCCCCCCCCCCC
>NC_045752.1:26178830-26193850 GCF_008692095.1 Etheostoma spectabile
GCCTCCCGCAGCCGGCAACTACTCACCAACACCAGGTCCATCACACACAAAAATGATGAGCAACAAATACACACGGAACTGCTGCGTTAGGATTTTCACAAAAGCCTGGCTAAACACACATCGCTGATGGAAGCTAAGATAAAAATTGCCCAGAATTCTCCTTTTTAAAGGAGACTAGGAAAACCAAAAGGCAAGATACAAAAACACATTGATTTTTGCTATTTGTTATTTTTGGAGGCCATACTCGATTTGTTGTGATATTTAGAGAAGCACCATTATACATGTCATCTGAATTTATGAATTTCTGTAGTCAAGTATTACACATAGATTGCCAAAAGTTTAGGTAATGTTCCTAAAATGTTCTTCCTAAAAATTGTGATTAATCATAATCCCAACATCCTCCAAAACATAATCTGGATTATCATCTGAGCCTGGATCATGCAGCACCACCCTGGAAATCCGAGCACATTCTCCACATGTATGAATGTGAATGAATATAAAGAGTAAAGATCTTGATGATAACTAATGTTATCCAAAATGGCATAGTCATAACTTTACATCCAGGTTTACCTTGATGCTCTGCCATGCAAAAGCCCAACAGTTTATCTCATCTCGCATTGCCAGACCTTCCTCCACAGCGCCGCAAAGGAGGGTCTTGCTAGTCCACACAGCATTCTGGGATGGGAGAAAAATGAGCAGTTAACCCTAGTCCTCAGAAATCCACCAGAGGTTAGAACGCCAACACAGAGACAGAGGAAGGTAACGGACATCCGGCCGTAAAGAGGGACATCTGGCGGAATTTCCGTTTGGAAACGGAGCAATCCCGGAAATGGAATATTAGGATATAGACTAATCTCCTGATAACTGCTTAGCAAACAGTTATTTATTTTAGGGAAATCACAAACAGCAAGAGTCAGTCTCTCGTCCATTGGTTTGCACGTAGGAAAGATTTAAAGTGACGATATTATGAAAAAAATCCCTTTTTCAGGGATTTGGAGTGTTAATTTGTGTCTTTGGTGCTTCCACACACATACAGACTTGGAAAAAAACCCATCCATGGTGTTCTGAGTGAGATCCGGTTTCTGAATGTCCTCTGTCTTCAGTCTCCGGGGGAGCTGTTCAACATCTTCACGGCTTTCTACGTCACTAGAGACGAGGTGGCTAACCGTAGCATGCTAGCTCGTTCTCAATGGCAAAACACTGCTCCAACAGCCACTAGTTGACCATAATCTCCAAAAGAACTACTTCCTGTCCCTGTTGTAGGTATTCCACAAGTGGCCCTGGTCTAGAAGAAGTCTCCCAGCTGATCCTGCCTGGGACTGATCAAAGCTGGAGAAAGAGTTATCTAGCGGATGGGATCTTACCGAGCTACTGAGCATGTGCAGCTCCCAACAAAGATAGGATAGAAGTGAGATGTCTCACTCTGTAGCTAAAACTAGTGAGATGTCTAAAACCGTCTGAAAACACCTTAACACGTCAGCCCAAACTAAACAGAAACCTCAGACACACCGATTTAAGATCATAGACTGTTAAAAAAAAAATAATAATAATAATGGACGTAGCATTGTTGACCTTACCCACTGGTTTGCGTACTGGCAATCATATCTGTGGTGGAACCGGTGCCACCCCGTGCTCCCTTCTCGCCCCGCTACTGTTCTTTGTGATAAATTGGTGAAATAAGTCAAAGCTTCTGTCCTCACACCTACAGATTTCTAGCTGATCACCAGGAAAGCCTAATGCTGACTTTCCCTCCTCTATTGCCTCCCTCATGCAGAAATGGAGGCTCAGAGCCAGCAGCGGGGGTTCCAGGACCCGCTGTCTGCGGCGGTAGAGGAGAGCGAGAGGGGGGCGGCGGCGGCCTCGCCCAACAAACCTGCTGCTGCACTGAAAGCATCAAGCGCCAGGGGCAGTCCCACCCCGAGTATGAACCGGCAGGCCGCAGATGGCAGGGAGGACACGGAGAAGGCTGCGAATTACAAAAAAACCCACGCCGCGGACAGCGCCTCCACCTGGAGCCCCGAGGTACTGCAGATTTCTGCATTTTCCTCAACATTCTTTAGGCGAAGGACCTCTTAACTGAAAGAGAGACAGAGCAGGGACCCCTACTTCATATCTTATGAAGTTGCAAATTAAACTGGATCTACAATAACATGTAGGGCGGCCTAAAGCCTTTATACATTTTTTTTGCGTAGAATACTAAGCTATTGAAATAATAAATGTTGGCATGATTGTATAAATCATCTTGTAATGTTACACATACACGTGGCAGAGTAAATCTTACAATTCGTACAATTTACTGTATATGTGTGTGGCTATCTTAGTGAATACCTAAGGCCATCCCCCCCCCCGCAGTGACTTCAAAGACCCCGAGGGGCCTCGGACCCCCTGTTGAAGATCTCTGCTTTAGATAATAAAGAGCGGTGTGGATTATTATTCTAAATCAAAAATCCATTAAAGTGAGTTTTCAATTATAATCATTGATATTAAAAGCAAGTTAGGCGGTCATTTGCGATTATGTTTATATTCTATAAGTGTACCTCACAAACTTACAGACCAATCAAACGTCAACATTTCACACTTTCTCAGTTCATAATAATCCCCCCCCCCCCCCCCCCCCCCCCCCAAAAAAAATGAAGAACATAAATAAATAACCGAGGCAGGGATTACTTAACGGGGTCAGTGAGCTGACCGCAGCCCTGCTGTTACCCATCATGCTTGGCAGAGGTATCATCATCATCGTTCAGCTGTGAGAGGATTAGCACTCTGCCATGTTATCCTCTCAGGTTCGTTCTGGAAGAAACCCACCAAACCCGGCTCACTGACGCCTCGAGGTTCTGTGTGTGTGTGTGTTTACAAATAATGCAGAACTAGTTGCACACAGCTACTAACATGTATTTCTGTTTGTACATGTAGGAAAGTGGGAATGTAGAATCTACTGTATCAACCTCTCAGTCACCGAATCACACTTTGAAATTGGGAGCAATCTGTGCAGTAAACACCTCCCACACACACACACACACACACACACACAGGGCGACACTGACACATCTAGAAACGCTTCATAAATAACAAATAACTTTTGGATCAGTGGAGCCATGTTGTAGCAGTTTATTTATGCAGTTATATAACAGTCCTGCCAGTGCTCATGCTAAAGCTAGTACTGCTGCCGCTAATAGTACTGCTGCATCAGGAGTGGTGCAGTGCTACTATAATTTCAAGGACTGTTATTTATTATTTTATTTTAAACTTGATTTGATGTTATTGCTACTTACATTTTCTTTAAATGTTGTCTCTGAGCGAGCCGAGCCGACACTAGAAAGTGGAGTACAAACACTGCACTGACTGGTTCGAGAATCGTCACTTGTGACAAACCAGTTGATAACTATTTAGCTAAAAGTAATGGAGAAATGGTTGAAAGATTCAGCTTCACAAGTTGTATTACGATAGGTGACCAAACCAACCTAAATATTCACTTTTCAGTTGTATTAAAAAGAAAAAAGAAGGATCGTTTTCTATGATGAATATTGTTCTACATTTATAACATACATTGTGAATCAATGAAGAGGTACATGAGGTCATCCAACAGGGTACTTTAGACCAAGGTGGGGATAACACATGCCTCATTTCAGTTGGACTGCGCTTCTCTCTAAAGACGCTCTAAAGATGCTCCTGAACAGACGATATGATGCAACAGGAGCACCGC
The DNA here is from genome assembly GCF_008692095.1 of Etheostoma spectabile. NCBI lineage: Eukaryota > Metazoa > Chordata > Actinopteri > Perciformes > Percidae > Etheostoma > Etheostoma spectabile. Next base: position 26,182,534 of record NC_045752.1, read on the forward strand.
TGCTCCAGACGCTAGTCAACACGACACTTAACAGCAGGTAGCGTTAGCCTACCGTTAGCTAGTAGCTGAAATAAAAACAGGGTTAAAATGCTGACAGCGTTAAGTGTAAAGTGTGACTGTATTTTACTGTAGAGAACACTAGGATGTACAACAGTCTGCAGTGAGTTATTGTTATAAGTCATTAATAAAAATGACTAAATAAAATTCATGGCCATAGACACCAGCACCATTCTAAAAGTATCGCCTTATCACTGGGAAAAAGCCAAACGATAGCCGTTCCTCCTAAGCACAACCTTGATCGTGGTCGGTTTAGAGATGAATGTAGGGGGAAACTATTTGACCCACGCCGATTTAACATGTTGAATTAGCCCCAAAAAAGGCCGACAATATATGGAAAGCCAACGGATTCCCAATTTGTCACAATTCACACAGCCAATTGTGAGCCCATTGGCTTTTCATATGGGACTAGGGCGCCAACTGTGGCCTCGGTGTGCTTAGTACTTCTTAGTACTTCTTAGTACTTCTACTGCCTGCAGAGGAAGAAGTAGTAAATGCTCCTCAGGTGAGTCAGTGCTTCTATCTTCATGTGTCGACCTCCTGACCTGCATGTTCAATAGACTCGAGCCGCGGCTTTGTGATTATCTTCTCCGTCTCTGCGGTTGCCATGTCGACGGCAACACGCAGCCCCGCTCTGTCAACACTCGACACAATCAGTAATGTGTTTGCTGACTGTGCGGGAGGCTGAGACCGGCTGCATAGAGAAGAACAAGAGAAGGAGGGGGGTTACTGCTCACTTCGTGCCCCTGAACACGTGAAAATAGCTTTTGGGGAATCATTCAGTGAGATTATCTTTACAAGATAATCCAAAATCTTTCCAATTTTACACTGAAGAAGCTACTTTGTCAAATATTATCTGTTATCGTTTTTACGTCCCAAACCAGTCCATTTCTCTTTTTCTTCGTACCACTAATAACAGTTATTTCACCCATTTCTATTTTATAGAACTTCATTATCATTATGCAAGCACCAAAAAGTTGCAATTAATAACAAATCATAAATAGCAACATGATTTATAATACAATAACTAGCAAAACATCAGCAGCAATAAAAGTCCATTTTATAGTATCCCGTGTGATTGGTCTGGATTCTAGTGCAGCCATCGGCCATTTTCATTTATGTATTTATTTGGTCCTTTAGAGATCTTTTTTTAAAATCCCAGCCACATTTTACTGCAACAGCAACTTAGAGCGAGAAAGACAAAGATAAAGAGCAAAATGATATACAGTACTTAATACTTAATAAACAAGAACTTGATAAACAGTGGGCGGATATTTTATTTTGTGTGTGTGTGTGTGTGTGTGTGTGTGTGTGTGTGTGTGTGTGTGTGTGTGTGTGTGTGTGTGTGTGTGTGTGTGTGTGTGTGTGTGTGTGTGTGTGTGTGTGTGTGTGTGTGTTCTGGAGGAAACTACTAGAACTGTTGGGTCCTTGTAAATTCTGGAGTGTGGTCTAGACCTGCTCTTTCTGTAAAGTTTCTTGAGATAACGCTTGTTATGAATTGATACTATAAATAAAATTGAAAATTGAAATTGAATTGAAATATATATATGTGTGTATATATGTGTATGTATGTATGTGTGTGTGTGTGTGTGTGTATATATATATATACATAATATATATATGTGTATATATATATATATATGTGTATATGTATATATATGTGTGTGTATATATGTGTGTATATATGTGTGTATATTTATATATATATATATATATATGTGTGTGTATATATGTGTGTATATTTATGTATTTTGTGTGAGGTGGAAATGAGAATTTCTATCCGTCTTTGAGGACTTCTCCTTGTATTTATCTGATAGGGGGTTAGGGTTATCTCTTTCTTCATTTTGCATGAATACAAGTTTTTTAAAATGATTTAGTACTTGATTTAGTACATTTTCAATTGTATTTATAGTGTCAAATCATAACAGTAGTTATTTCAGACCACTTTCCAGATAGAGTAGGTCTAGACCACACTCTATAATTTACAAGGACCCAACAGTTCCCCCCCAAGAGCAAACATTTAGCAACATTTTAAAGAGGCAGAAACCTCAGATCTGCTGCTGGCGGTGGGGACACCGAGACACTAATACAGATATACGCATTCTATAGCATTTATAGCAGCAATCATAGCAGTTCCAGTCCAAGGCAAACCTGGGCCAAATGAATGAGCGAATAAGCTTGGTTGTCTTCCTCTCAGCAGGAGCCGCCTCCCCAGGATGATGTCTCGCCTCTGCCAACGTGCTCTTCCCCCCGACCCCCCATCTCTAAATGTGGAGACCTGGTCCTGTCTCTGGAGTACCGCCCTGACACGGAGAAGCTGCTGGTCTCTGTGATTGCGGCCCGGGACATCCCGGACAAGGCCCGCAGCGGCATGGACTCGTGGCAGGTGCACATGGTCCTGCTCCCCTCCAAGAAGCAACGCCACAAGACGGCGGTGCAGAAAGGCTCGCTGCCGCACTTCAACGAAACGTTTCGCTTCTCGCGCCTGGAGGCGTCGGAGCTGCACATGTCGGCCGTCAGGTTCAGGCTGTACGCGCTCGGCGCCTCCCGGATGTCCCGCGAGCGGATGATGGGTGAGAAGGTGCTGCGTTTAGGTGGGCTGGACCCGGACGGAGGGACCATGGAGACGACGCTGGTTCTGGAGCCCCGCAACAACCTCAAGGTGAAGTGCACACCGTGTCTAAGACATAGGTAGAGGTGTACCAGCGAACAGTGGCAGAAGAAGTACTAATACCACACTGTAAAGAATTTGGAAAAGTAAAATGATCTAAGTATCATCAGCAAAATGTACTTAAAGTAATTAAAGTCAAAGTACTTAATGAAAAACCCTCCCATTTTAGAAACTGGAAACGATCTGTTGTGAGTTTAATGGTCTCATCATCTCAGCTGGACCTGTAGGCCGTTATATAGTTTTCTGGTTTACTTTATAATAAAACATCAGATTTTATCAACTACATGTGCTTTGTGTGCCAAAAAAGGAAATGTAGTGGAGAAGAAGTAGAAAGTACAAGTACCTCAACCTTTTTAATTAAGTACAGTACTTAGAGTAAATGTACTTAGTTACATTCCAACACTGATCAGTCATCCCACTGAGTTGTCTCACCGTGTGTGTGTGTGTGTGTGTGTGTGTGTGTCAGAGCGTGGACTCCCAGCTGAGCCTGTCGGCCGTGTCTCAGAGCGACAGCGCCTCGTCCACCCAGTCTCTGACCCACGGCGGCGTCCCCGAGCTGCTGCTGGGTCTCACCTACAACGCCACCACGGGCCGCATGTCTGTGGAGCTCATCAAGGGCAGCCACTTCAGAAACCTGGCCATCAACAGACCACCAGGTCTGCACACCGGCACACACTCGCTAACCTTCCTTTACATGTCATTTAACATGTCATTTACCAAAGGGACTCACAATAGCTATACATGGAGCAACTAGGGCTGCCTTGCTCAGGGACACATTGGTTGATGGATCTCAGTGGGATTTGAACCCAGGTCTCCCACACCAAAGGCATGTGTCATATCCACTGATGTTTCTGTTTTGTTTTTCCATCTTCCTCTCTTCCCCCCCACCCCCTCTGGCCCAGACACCTACGGGCGTCTGACTCTGCTGAACTCGGTGGGGCAGGAGATCTCTCGCTGTAAGACGTCGGTGCGTCGCGGCCAGCCCAACCCCGTCTACAAGGAGAGCTTCGTCTTCCAGGTGGCGCTGTTCCAGCTGTCAGACGTCACGCTGCTGGTCTCCGTCTACAACCGCCGCAGCATGAAGCGCAAGGAGATGGTGGGCTGGGTGGCTCTGGGCCAGAACAGCAGCGGCGAGGAGGAGCAGCTCCACTGGCAGGACATGAAGGAGAGCCGAGGACAGCAGGTCTGCCGCTGGCACGTCCTGCTGGAGGCGTAACGCCCCCAGGACGAGGGACAACAGGGAAGGGAGTTTTACTTTTCTTAGGAGGGATTTATTTGATCCGCTGACAGAATGACGCGTGGGGCTTTGAAGGGCGATGGATCGAAGGACTTAGCTTTTGTCAGAGCACACTCGCCACCACTGTAACATCAAACCTGGGCGCGAGGAACAACGGCTTCTGCTTGCGGAGGCCAGCACAAGTTTACACATAAATACTTCTGTTGGTGAATAGAGACAGAAGAAAGCCTTCAACAAGGTTAGTTGAGATCCAAGACCATTACCACTACTATTTCTTTGGCATGTCAAACCTTTTTAAAAGTGAAGGTTTTCCTGCGGAAATTCACTTCTTCTCAATAAAAAGAAAAAAACACGTAGAAGATCCATCGGCCTCCAAGAGGAGCTGAGAATTTGTCCTTCCAGTTGTAGCTTAAAGCTGCTCAGTTGTTAGTCGAGGCCGCTGCAGTTTAGTTTTTCTAGTGAAATGCTGTGTTAGAAAGCACACACAGATTAGAGGTGTGTGTGTGTGTGTGTGTGTGTGTTGGTGTGACTTGTTATTTCTAAATCTTGCTTTTACTGGCTGGCAAATGAATGAAGACGCAAAGGAAACTGCACAGCGAGACGTTGCAGACAGGAACCAGAAAGATGCAACGTCCTGAAGATGTAATATTGAAAACATCATTGTCCCGTCCTCTCAGAAACAAACAAACTGACAGTGGTGGAAACTAGATGATAATGATGATGATGATGATGGTATCAAACCAATCAGTCCAGTCAGTAAGTAACATGTGATTGGTAACGTTTCCCAGTCCTCACATGTATCAGCCATCTGTTTCTTCAAGCACAAGTCATTCATCACACAGCACTAATATGACTGGAGTGTGTGGTCATTTGTGGACCTTTTATGGACATCAGAGAATGGGACTCTAGCGTCTCATGAGTCTGGTTTCCCATTAGTTTTAATCTAATAGAGTCTACACGCTGTATAACATAACCCATCTAACCCTATCTCCTAGAAACTGCAGCGATGAGGTTTTTCACCCATTTGAGCTTGACTGGAGCTCTTTTAATGCCCTCATTTCATTGTGTCCTCTTCTTTTGCAGTGGTTTTAATGGCACCTGCTGGAGGATTAGGCCTACATCCATCAACTGTTAAACTCAATGCACCAACTGCATATATTGTCAGTATTGGATTGAGATGTGCATACATTTGCATTTTCCTTTTGCTGATTTTTATCTTTCTGAATTGTGGATCAGATTTGAGCTACAGTTGGATGAAAACCTCACTAGCATTGGTGTTACCACTGGAGGATTACGTGGCCATGAAGTCCTGAGAAGGAAACAAACAGAGTAGAAGTGAAGATGTTTAAGGATTCAAGTGGAGGAGGAAGGCGTCTCATTCATATTCTTCCGACCAGTGTGCTACCACAGGCAGGAAGTAGCAGCAGCTGGAGTCTCTTTACCCTGTCGGGGTGAGAGCATCTCTTCCCTGAATGATGTTATTTGGCCTGGTCTCCATCTCATCACAGGGCAAAGCTCATTTCAACACCCATCAACGCTGAGCTGACAAAGAGGCTTTAAATATCTCGCTGCAGCTGTTAATAACATGCAGTGAATTACCCTGGAAGAGGGTTTTTTTTTCCGGCCCAAAACACACTCGCTCTGTGGTAATTGGTCGTACCAGCTGTAGAATGGTGCACGGTGTGATGACGCTAATGCCGCTGAGCATCGTTGATTCATAAGGCAGCAGCTCAGCCCGGAAAAGGGGGGATTACATTTGTTTGTGTAGACAGATACTGTAGCTCCAAACCCCTCTGGGGAAGGGGGGGGGGGGTCACACACTGAGAGCAGGAGATGTGTTTTTCTTCACGCAGGTGACAACCAAGCTCTCTTTAGAAATGATGAACTGCTGCTCAGTTTGATTGGAGGAAGCAAATAATTACTCCAAAAAAAAAAACAGATTGTATGGGATTAAGGAGGTGACAGTCTGTAATTCATTTTGGAAAGTGAAGCATAACTAATGAATGGATGCTCATATTCAAATCCTTCATCGGAATTAAGGGGGGGGGGGGGGGGGGGGGTTACCCAAAGCACAAAAGAAACCCTGTCCCCACACACCCCCACAGGCATTAAGCCATCCAGAGTTTTCAGGGGTTTTGCGCTTCCATCCAACACAATGGACGTGAATGCAATTTTAGTTTTGCTGCTTAATGCACTGAAAAAACATCTTTTATATATATATATATATATATATATATATATATAAATGTCAGCAGCCCGGAAGCTTGCTGGTGTTTTTGCATAAACCTTAGATGAGACAAAGATATAAAATGTTACGTCCATTATATATAGTATATATAGTTTGCCATTGGAGCTTCATTTTACTCTGTGCTACTAAATGAAATATTCAAATGTAAGACCATGTTGGGTTTTTTTATGCCTGCACCATATTTGAGATGTCTTGTGTATCATTTTATGAACATGTCAGCAAAGTTTGGACACATTTGACATGTTGGAAGAGTTTGTGATTTCCACTCTGGAAGTCACTTTTGTTGAGTTTATGATATCCAATATGGATGCAATTTGTTAAGATATTAGGGTGTAGACAAATACGCCGCTGCTGTGGTTAATGTCTGTTTAGGTCGTTTGATCTACTTGGCGAGGGTTGATGGGGTCAGTATCCGGCTTTTTGGTTTTGCCTAACAGGCTTTGCGGCACAATAGCCGTGCGCAGTCATTTTTCTGAAGGTTGTCTTCCTCTCACAGCAGTTATCTCAGCAACGTCTTTTCCGTCCTGTTTCAGCGCTTCATCGAAGCTGCTTCCCACCCAAGAAGCCGTGGTTTTGTGGCTGTGCTTTTCCACAAAAAAAAGAAATGTGTCATGCAGTGTTTTATGCACATTTAGCCAGACATATTTGGTATATTTGTGAAGATCGTCGCTAGGGTTTCTATACAGTACTGTGAGTTTGAACAAAGCTTGCACACACTACATAGCTTTATAAAAGAAGGTTAATTATGTAGCCCACTTACATATATGTTTTGACAATCTCTCTATAAAATAGATTTTTCATTTAAGAACCTACAATTATGACATATGATATAGCTACAAGATACAATCATATTTATTGTCCATTGAAAACAGACATTATAAATCCATCATACAATGGTTGACAAGTACAACCCTGAACCCTTTTTCCATCAAACTCACCACATTCATCATCATCATCATCATCATCATCATCTCCACCACCATAAAGTAAAAGGCTTGATACATGTCAGTTTAAAAATGAACTGTATTTATGGCCCAGACTGATATATTTTATGCATGTCCAGTTGTTGTACCGAATCTATAATATCTCATTTCTATTTTTGAACATAGTAAATGTTTAATGTTCTTAATAGTATTTCCCAGGATTTCTATTTGTATTCAAACGTCAGCATGCTCAGTTTGGATTCCAGATGTGAGACAGATTGTGCTGCAGATGTGACCCCGTTGTAATACTCTGATGATGAAGTGCCTGGAACATTTTTGAGATGAAACATATCTGCCATCATAAAAAAGAGATGATCCAAAATTGCATGAAGCCTTCCCGTTGTTCCCTGTGAACGCTGCCGTAGGACTGCATGCTAACGGAGGGTGACCCCAGGGCCCAGTGCCCAGGCCTGAACCAGGACGGGGATCCAAGACCAAGTCAGACCACATTCAGTCAGGTTCAAGTGAACCAAAGACCAAAGCCAAATGAAACATGAAATACAGCAAATAAAACATCTCTTAAACTTGTTAAAAGTTCATTTTTTCCACACATAACCAAATAAGTACTGTCTTTGTACTAAAATAGCAGAGGCAGTTTTGTCAATCATTCCAAATGAGAAAAAGGATAGTTAGATTCTTTTTTTACTACTCGTAAAAACCGCAAGCTGTCATCTTTACACCTTTATGCTAAGCTAGGCTAATCCCCTCCTGGTTCGAGTACAAAAGAAAGCAAACAAGCATTTCCCAAAAATGTGGCACTATGTGTTTGGATATGGTGAGCTTATTTTAAACATATACAGTGTATATAGTATGTAACCATATGTACAGCCAGTCTGTATCTTTGGGTATTTAGATTTTCCTTTTTAGAAACCAAAATAAAAGATTAAGCATTAGTCGAAAAACTAGTATTGCTTCTTTGTAATCCATTTTCCAAAACATATATCTAAAATGTACTTGGCTTAGTTATAAATAATAGAAAAAGAACTTTTCTTTCCGGTTGTGTTTCAGGTCTTCTTAGATCTTCATTGACATCCAAAGTGAAACCTGGAACTGTTCTATAACAGAGATGAGAGTGTTAGTCCTGCCGACCTGGTCTGGTCTGGTCTGGTCTGGTCTGGTCTGGGCCTTGCATGCTGAGCCCTTGCAGTACCCAGAAAGCACTTTTTGTACCAAGTTCTGTCGTTGCCAATAAAAGCCAGAAGATCCCTACTGTGGGAACGTCTGTCCACCATCTGTTTCCTTGGGTGCGTCTCTCTGTCCTCTTCAGATGTCTTAACTCTGAGTTACCACGGTCACAACAAAAAACACAGATCATCCCCTGTGATTGGTAGTCAAGATTCCCATTACAGATTACAGATTAGGGAAAGCATTTAGTGTTTTGGGAGACTTTAATCATTGACAGCAGATGCTTTGCTATTTAGATTTAGCTGACAACCATGCAGCTTGTTTATGTTGCTGTTTATTAGCTGTAAACCATCAAGTGTCAAATGAACCTTTATTCGTTGTCAAAGTTAATACTGAATGGTGGTATGGCCCAAACACATCACCAGAAACCTCCTTTATGATTTCAATGATCTGCTGTTGGTTCACTGTAATCTCCAACTTATGTTCCTAAAGTACTGTGCGAGGACATGTAAATAAAAATGAAGAGCCGGGAAATACTAACGTTGATTTTAATCTCCAATATACCATGTCCCATTCCAATAACGAGACAGTGTTTGTCACATGAGTCTGACTTCCTGTTGCCTGTAGGTGGCGCTATGGGTGAGTCAATTTTGGCATGTCCTCAGGCCTGGACTCAGATCATGCGTGAGACATTTGGTGAAGATTGGACAATGAACAGTCTAGTTACAAACCACTTCCTGTTTTGCTTCGTTACATGAAGCCGCGCCCTCCAATGAGAGAGCAAAATCCTCCATTCGGCTTTGCCAAGGTGTTCAGGTTGTACCGACCGTCAGTCCTGTTCGTTAGAGTAGCCCAAAACGCCTGCAAAATGGTCAAAAACCTGCAAGAAACAGAGGCCTTTTTGTACATATCTGGTTCTATGGGGCCACTTCACCACACCTGGACCCAGGACCCCTGTAGATGTTCCCATGTAGGAAAACCTTGGGGCAGGTCAGGAACAGTACATTGAAACTACAACAACTTCCTGTTCCATGTGTCAACATCTAAAATCGCCATGGCGCCACAATGTTCAACAAAAGCTCCCGGTCTTCCAAATGAAGACCCATCAAGGTCTTGTTACGGCATCCCGAGGTGGATTTGGTCAACCCGCTACGAAGACAACATCAAAGTATAACGACAGCAACTTCCTGTTGACAGTTCCTGTTCCAACTACGAAGAAGTTCTCCAATACGTAAAGATTTTAAAACAATAATAAAGACTTTTTGCTTGGTGTTTCTGGCTGAAACGTGGGGAGAAGGAGTTTCACCTTCACCTTACAGCGGGATGTGGTCTTAGATCCGCTGCTGGTAACCCTCCCTGTGTCCTCGGCCCCCCCCTTTAATAAATGTCTATATCTGAAATGCGTCGAAAGGAGCCAGTTGAGGTGGTTCGGGCATCTGGTAAGGATGCCTCCTGGGCGCCTCCCTAGGGAGGTGTTCCAGGCACGTCCAGCTGGGAGGAGGCCTCGAGGAAGACCCAGGACTAGGTGGAGAGATTATATCTCCAACCTGGCCAGGGAACGCCTCGGGATCCCCCAGTCGGAGCTGGATGATGTGGCTCGGGAAAGGGAAGTCTGGGGTCCCCTGCTGGAGCTGCTGCCCCCGCGACCCGATACCGGATAAGCGGATGAAGATGGATGGATATCTGAAATGTGAGTTTCTTTTTAACCAAATTACCATAAAAAAATGGATTGGATTCCTTCCAACGCTCTTTATAAATACACCTGATCCCTTTCATTCCTCTGACCTTAACTATCAGTCAAAATAATCATCAATAATCAAAATCATTCATAACTCAAATATTAGGTATAATTCTATAGAAATGAGGGTTACTGACCATGGATTCCAAAAAGTAGGGGGGTTAACACTTTTACAAGGCACTGTATCCGGATCCCATTCTCATCAGGGGCTGAGCCCCCCTAAAGGTCTGATCCTAGAATCGGCCCTGCTGCATTCTGGGTACCGGCCCCTATACGAGTACATGTACGTTTCACTCCTTTAAAAGTGTTTACTTTGCAGAATAATATTAATAATCCTATCAATTTCAGTAGGGCCGCCTTTGCCGAGCTCGGGCCCTAAATAGCAGGATATTGAAATAAAAAAAAATACTAATTTTAATAAGCCTGTCTATGATTTTTCGTAGCGATTTTCAGTGGAGCAGCCTGCAGGGAAACGTGCACAGCCTCCTCTGTAGGAACAGGAGCCCGTCTGTGGGTCTCAGTGGGGCTCTGTGTTGGTAAAGAGGAGAACACACACCATGCAGCGGTGGATGCGGGAAGATGAGGATTGATGCTGGAGCGTCATCGCCGTGCTTACTCAGTCTCCTAGCAACAGGAAACATCTGCCTCGGCGAGGACCAATGAGGGCTCGCGGAGAGCGGTGTGTGTTGTCTCCTGTTGCTGTGAGCGGGATATTTTAGGAGGCTGGAGAGCAGCGAGCGTCTCACCCCGGAGGAGCTGTGTGCGCGTGAGTGTGTGTGTGTGTGTGTGTCTGCAGGGACCGAGGGAGCTGGGAGGACGGTGGATGTGGCGACACGGAGCAGAGCAGAGCGGAGCTGGGATTTACTGACCCCCTGCAGGACAGACATTTTCTAAGGTAAGACGCTTTAACAGATTTCTAGGTGCTATCGACAAAGCTGTAGACAGGATCAAAGAAGAAAAAGGAGAAAACGTCCATGGCAGTACTTCAAATGTGTCTTAAAAAAAGACCAACTGAACGATTAAGTGTTCCTATATGGGTTATTAAAATGATCCTCATAATCCTGTAGGTAATACTTTGTATGATAGTAGAATTAGATAACTAAAACAAAGCACCATTAAGGCAAAAAGTGGACTCAGCAAGCAATATCCTGTTAGTTTATGCACATTTGACACCAATCTTAATGCAGTTCAAGGTGGTTTTAAGGGAGGAAACACAAGCCGCCTGCTTGAAGTGGAAATATTTGCCGCACACACACAC
>NC_045752.1:26193860-26207862 GCF_008692095.1 Etheostoma spectabile
ACACACACACTTCCCACGCAGCCTCCCTCTCTCTGCTCATGCATCATAGCATCATTCTCCCACAGATTTCAAATTTGGGCTGCAGCCAGATGTTAAAAACTGAGTGAGTCACTGCAACGATAAAGTGTTTAGGACTGATTTTTGGTGTTTTAAATAACTCACACACACACACACACGCACACACACACACCTCCTCTTATCTATCCTCCTCCTCTTTCTTGAATTGAAATTCAATTTTTGGAAAAGGCAGCTCTATAAATATTATGCAAAGATATGATTAACACAACATTTAAGGGTCAAATCAGGATATTGTGCATCATTTGAAATAAAATGCAACTGTATTGATATAAATGAGACATTCAGCCTAATGTATACATTTGATTTTCTACAAATATATATGAAATAAAATAGTTTTTATTGTATTTAATTTATTCGCTTTTTTTCATTTATTTAAGTTTATTCCATTGATCTTTCTTGTCATTTGATGTCCTACTTTTCCCCGGGGCCGGGGTACGCGGGATGATTAGATGTTCTGAGAAACATGGCAGCACTTTTGTCAGAGACCACAAGATGTACTTCACATGTCCTCCTTTAAATAAAAGTGGGACAGTAATGTGTCCCGGTTGCACAAATGGGATTCTGGATCCAGAAAATAAATTCTCGTTTAAGGAAATCCAAGCTCGGTTGCTGCTCTGGCAGATGTGTAGTTTCAGCATTCATGCTCAGATGTTTTGGTGCTGTCTCTCTCCTCTTCCTCCTCCTCCTCCTCTTCCTCCTCCTCCTCCTGGGTCCTCCCTACAGGAGTCTGAGGGCGATGTGGAGGCTCGGACCCACTCACTGATTCAGAGAGCTGAGAGACGGCTGTGGAGCATCAGCAGCAGGTAATCCGATCTGTTTCCTCCCCCCCCCCCAATGCCTTTCCATGTCTTCATTTCTTTCTGTTGCCACAGTGCAACAAGCTGTTTTAACATAAGCCATCTCTTCCTTTGCCCATTCTATTTTTTAAGGTGCAGGAGTTTTCCTTGCAGCTCCAGAATTAGCCCGTTGAAATGATAAAGGCACTTGCCTAGACAAGGTTTTTAAAGATTATTTTTTGGGCATTTTAGGCCTTTATTTGACAGGACAGCTGAAGAAATGAAAGGGGGGGGGGGGGTCCTAACGTGGAGTAGACCTCTATATGTGGGTGCCCGCTCTACCACCTGAGCTCTCCGGGCGCCCACCTTTAACATTTTAAAGGAATAGTTTGCCTTTTTGGGTTTGCGATTGAGAGCTAGAAGTCTGGATTTGAAATATATTCTGTGTCCAACTCCTGTTCCAAAGGTCGAGAGTTCGCACTTCACAGTCTAGATGTCGTTTCATACGTACTATATAACATACTATATAGGACATTAGCTTGGCCAAAAAACTGGAAGAGACGCTCTAAAAGTGTGTGTGTCCTCAGATTTCCTCCAAGCTCACTGTTAATGTACCTACGTCAGCGTTTCCTATTAAAAAAACATCAGCTTTAGTCCCTTTGTAGGGTGAAAATCAGTTTCCCAGCATTCCCCCTGTTATATTTGTAGTTTCATCTTTTGTTTTCTTGCCTACAGCAGCACCTTTCCTGGGAGAGAGACCAAACCATTCAACAACGTCGAAAGTTGCTTACTTCAAGAGGAAATATGCGGAGGAGGAGGATTTACACGGGGGCCTACGTGGATATTTTCAAAAAGTAGGAACCTCTCCTGTCCCTCTAATTGTCCCAAGTTATCAGACCCTCACCTTCATCTCCAGCGGTGCTTTTTTCCCCATTACATTCATTTTACTCTTTATATGTATCAATGACTACATACGCAGGAGTTGATAATACAACTTTGCTCTTTATCCGCAGCTATGCAGATGACACGTTTATGTTCCTGACAGAAATCCCAATAAAAACACAACAATTCTGTAATAGCAAAGGTTTAGCTCTCTTGAATGGCTGGTTCCCCTTTTGGAGAAACAGAAAAGAAGAAGTAGAAAGGTTGGACGTGACTGAATAACCTTTTGAACCCTCTGAGGTCTAAGGACATTTTCACACATCATACTTAAAATTGAGCTTTTTATGGTATTTGCATAAAACTGATCCCCCATGTGTTTCATGTCAAACTTTCCTTAATGACATTTTAAAATATTGCTTTTTGAGGCTTAATTTCACCTAGAGGGGCTCTTTCGGTTCACCCCACCAGATTCATCTCTTATCCAGGAATTGAACTGGACCCTCATGATATATGTTCAACTTTATGCGAATCTCGCATCTTCACACACTCTCTCTACATTGATAATGTTCAGAAAAGTTAAAAAAAATACCCACGCAATGCTTCTTTTTTGAATTCTCAGCTCTGGATTACAAACGACGTCGAGATCTAAAGGCTTCCTGGGAATGACGTCACATGACGTTCATTGTTTTCCTTAGCTCGAGCCAGGTTAGCCATTATTAGCAATGGCAGTTTATACCAACGTAGTAAGCAGTTTTTTGTGTGCATACAAACAACGTAACAACATGTGGACAGGTCTGTGTGTTCGACTGACTTAGTGAGACACAGATAAGACAGAAGTGCTAATAACTGTGTAAGCGCTCACTGCTGTTGATGCAGCCGTGTTGGATTTTGGGACCACCAGGGGCTTAAAATCCAACATGGCTGCTCTTTGCAGCAACGCTAGTCGCTGAATATGAGAACAAGTGTACCGGATACTGGATCCCTTCCTGTACCGTTAACGGCCTTTGTGTTTGTCTTGTGCAGCACCTGATACTGCAGGAGGACCGCAGCTGCATCCTGAAGCTGTCCCTGGAGAAGCTGAGGTTCCTGGAGGACCCCGAGGCCTACCTGCGGCGCTCCGTCCTCATCAACAACCTGTTGAGGAAGATCCACCATGAGGAGGAGGAGCTGGAGGCCGAAGAGGAGGAGGAAGAGGAAGATGAGGTAGAAGAAGAAGTAGGAGAAGAAGAGGCGGTGATAGGAGAGAGGGGGCAGCGGAAGCTGTTGTACCTGGACAGGAAGCGGGTGAAGGTGCTGGTGATGGACTGCTGCTCCCCGCCGTTTGGCCTGGAGGAGCTGCAGCATTACCGGCTGGTGCCCTGCTACCCATCCGCCCTGTACAGCCTGGGTACCTGCCCGGGCCTCGCGCCCAACCACCAGGTCCTCCTCTACAACCTGGACGACAACGGCTGACCACACCTCGCTGCCTCTTTTCAAAGTTTTTACAAATGCAGTCGATGACATCATGGACATGTGCTGTTTCCCACGTACGAACTTTGAAAGGAAAATGTGGCGTGGGGGTACGTCGCCTCCTTCTTCACTTTGCTAAGAGGCAGCGAGGGATTGTCCTTCTGCTTCGGGGTCAACGCGGGTCGGTCTCTGGGTGTTGACTGCCATGTTGTCATACATGCCAACGGGAGAGACTCGCGGCCGGCTGTTGATGTTGTGTAATTGATTCTCATTGTTATCGTTGCTCATGTGAACCGTGAGCCTATTCAGGGATTTCCAGACCACGTTTTTGATGCACCTTGGCTCGCGTGGAGAATACGCTTCTGTTATCTTTTTACGCTACTGTATGATTTATGAAATATTGTGTGTGTAACATTCCCTGGGCTGTGTGAATTGTCACGCTATCTCATGGTACTCCCTTCTCTGAGAGATGCATTTACTGCCTGTAGGGAAAACAGTTGTTTTCTGTGCATTTGATGTCCTGTGTTTTGCATTACTTTTCCGCCCTCTGCTGGTGAAATAGTTCATCATGAAGCCCTTTAAAGTGGCTGACGTGTTCAAATCCCTCAATGCAAGTGGATGGAAAGAAAAGATGGCAACTTTTTACTTTAAGTCCCCTGGTTTAGCATTTCTGAGCAGGACGCGATCGGTTTGTCACACATTATAATTCAGTCGAATGCAGATATGTGTTTATTGACCTAACTCCATAAATGGAGGCTAATGATTGATAAAATACAGATATAACACTATAAGATGTCGTCATAGGAGATGTTACAATTGTCAACAAATGCTTAAAGTGCCCTTATATCTGCGTACAACTACATTATAGTGTGTTTAACCCATTTATTAAAGGATTCTAAAGTGCTTGTAATACTAAATAGGAGGGGGTTAAAGTGGAATAATCTTTATTTGGTTTCCCTTTTTAGGTGATAGAACTCCTGTTTTGTGTTTAAAGAAAAAAAAAAACTGGCATCTCTTCTCATTCTCCTAGAGATCTAAGAAGTAAACAACTTTTTTGTCTGCTACCAAATCATTTGTATGTGATCGATTTTCAGATTTCAGAGCGCAGAATGTCTTTGGATGGATACTATATTCCATATTTTTTACCGTCAGTCCTCTGGTTGTAGCAGCAGGTGCAACGTTGTCACGGAGACTGAGTTTTGCTAAGTCGTCGGAAGATATTTTATTATTTAATGTGGCACAGCGCGTGCTTTATAATATGGACTAATCTGCTGTATGATGATTGATCCTCTTTCAGTGTCTCTTTTATGTGTTTTGAGCGTTGGGTCCCGCAGTTTCTCGATAACAATCACTACAATGGAAAACAACATGCTGACGAGAAGCTTGATATTTTAAAACAATAATTTATATTTTGATGAAAATGCATATTCCATATTTAAGATAAACTATTTTGAAAAAGGGCAAGTAGACTTTTTTCAGGTGATTGATTATCAAATAAAGTATGTGAAGTGACAATGTGTCTATCCATCTATCTATCTACTTTATTTAGTTTGTTTTTAAAACGTGTGTTTGTGTATATTAATATAAAAAGTGTAGGCTAAGTAAATTGATCCGCTAAGCGCGGTCACGTTACGTCGTGACGTCTTGACACGTCTATGAGCGTGCGCGCCGCAACTGTTGCCTTCAAGTGCTCCTACCAAACTCAATGAATATATCACCTCGAAAGGCAGCATACAGCATTTCATATGCATCTATTCACTTTAGTTCTGTCAGGCTTGGATCTTGGACTTGTTTACTTATTGTTTGATAAGATATTTCCTGATAATTTTAGAGTTTGATATAATTTGAATGAATGTAAAGACCAGAATCTGTCCGTTTTTTTAAGTGTGTAAAGAATTTCTAAATTTCCGACAGCACGAGAAGGCACCAGGGAAGGCTCGCTCCCCAGCGTGCTCAGTAGATCTGTCAGATGCAGGATACTCGTCAGATAGCGGGTCACTGAACGCATCTGGACGCTGTCGACCAGGAACCGATCCGTTCGGTTTGTCTGTTATCGTCTTACCGGAAACATCATTTGTTTTCTTTTTTCTTTTTTTTAAATAACACGACCCGCCGTTATAACTTGTTGTTGTTTAAGAATGATTCGGAGTTCTGGCAGGATGCACGGGTTAACTAGCTAACGTTAGCCGAGAGCAGCTAGCGTTTATCGGCCACTGGGGGAAAGTAGCTCTTTCTTTCAGCCGTGTGGGGGGTGAGTGAACCGGATAAACATGGAGAAAAGCAACCGTTTTGTAGAACTGTACCGCTATCTGCAAGACCCCCACCTTGTCGCCCGCTTTCAGCGCTTTTGTGGAGTACGCGGTTCATTTTCGAGAACCGTCTGTGCTGGTAGTAACGTTACCAGCAGCAAGGAAGCAGACCGGACTTACTCGCACAACAACGGGGCTTGTCATCATCACATCACCGGAGAAAATGAGAGTGTAAACCTGGCCGTTATTGGAGCTGGGGAAGGGGAGAAAGTACAAACGGCAGCATTGGCTGTTCGAAAGAGGATCACCGATTCAAATGTCCCGAAAAACAGAGGAGAGGAGAGTGAAAATGCCCCCCAGAACGGGGCGCTTGTGTCCGCTTCGACCGCCAAGGGAGAAACGGTTGGTGTGGGCAGTAACAGCCGTAGCCTCGCCGGGGCCACCGCCGCAGACCAGGGCGGTCACAGCCGGGTACCGACGGACTTTTCAGAGGCAACCGAAACAGAGGAGAGGGAGGCGGGGAAGAGCAGCCCCGTGAAACCCTTACGCAAAAACTCTCTAACGGGCGACGCCGGGCAGGAGTTCCTCATCGAGAACCGGTTCTTATACTACATGTTCACCTTCGGAACCGAGCTGGGAAACGAGCTCTTTTACATCACCTTCTTCCCCTTCGTCGTGTGGAACGTGGACGCCTTTGTGGGCAGGAGGCTGATCATGGTGTGGGTCTGGGTCATGTACCTGGGGCAGTGCACCAAGGATGTGATCCGGTGGTCCCGGCCCGCTTCTCCACCTGTGGTCAAAGTGGAGATGTTCTACAACTCCGAGTACAGCATGCCGTCCACACACGCCATGTCGGGCACCGCCATCCCCTTCTCCCTGTTCTTCATGACCTACGGCCGCTGGGAGGTACAGTAAAACCGCATCACATGCCGTCAAAGTGTTCCGTAACAGAAGTGGGATTTGAAATGCAGTAGCAGAGAAAGGGAAGTCAAAGCTAATTCCTCATGATTTCAACAAAAGAAATTGTGAAAGTTCCTCTTGTGATGTTTCACATACATATCACAACATATTGCATATTCAGAAACACTAGCATCACCTGATGATCAACCCAGTAAATGCACGAGCGTTATAGAGCAGCAGGGTGAGTCTAGTACTTTATTGTGAGTTAAAACACAATATATACATATATATATATATATGTATATGTTGGCCAATTTCCACTTTTACAGACAAACATCAAAGACACTGAAGAGGAAATATGAACATAGAAACACCAGTCTCCAAGTCCAACAAGGTGAATCAACACCATTCTAAAACAGTATCAACAAAAGTGAACATTATAAGTCATTGGATAGTCTTTTAAACATTATAAGTAATACAAGTAATTCATAGAGACCACCAGTACTTTGTCCCGGACATTTGTGTGTCTAGGCACAGTATGGCAGCGCATAATAACGCACGAGAAGATTTGGAAACACACAGTTAGAGAAAATCAAATTTCACGATATTTTTGACCAAATACCTCGATATCGATGCCACAACGACATTGTAGTGTTGACCATTGGTTCTTTCACCAAATATTTACCCCGTGAGATTTTTGATAAATAACCATCAGTAATGTGGATATAATGTCTAAGTGTGTAAAGGCCAATAATAGAACAGTTATAAGAGTCTGGTAAGTGCAGCCTTTAAAACCAGGAAAAGGAAAAGAAAACACTTATGCCATATTACAGTATCCAAAATCTAAGATAATATCTAGTCTCATATCACAATATCGATCAATCTAGACTTAACCACAAACAAAATAACACGGTTCATGTCCTGTTATCACATACAATATTTAGTTTTTCTAGGGCCATATCATGGTGTCATTTACTTATCCTGCAACAACGTATGGAGAGGCATCTGTATTCTTGTATATGATGGATTATGTAACGTTACAGGTAAATGTAAATGTTGGAAAAAGACAGGGAGAAGCAACCCACGCGTAGCGGCACAGACAGCCTTCTTCAGTGGGTGCGGGTTGTTTTCCCCCATGTCTTTTACATTTTTTATTATGAAGTAGCCCGAAAATAATAATACTGGACCAATTTCAAAGACTGTTGTTCCCATCAGTCACTTTAACACAACAACATAGGAACATAGGGTCCAGGTTGAATGAAACAGTAGTTATCCTCTAAGGGACAACATATGGTTGGAGGTAATAAATATGAATCACAACCTATATCTGATGTCTTTCTGTCTCATTTAGATGCGTTGTTGCCACGTCTGTATCTAAAAACCTGCGTATCTGTAGCCCAGCTCTATGTTGCTCTAGTGCTGTTTTGCCTGAAGTGATGAAAAGTGTAAGAAAACAATGTATATATTTTGAACCATAAAGGCCACTTAAAGGAGAATTCCGGTCAATTAGAGTTAGCTAGAGTTAGCACCCAACAGGCTTAAACAGGGCAAGGTTTAAACTTGTTTTTAGCCTCTAATCATGTTCAAAATGTCATTAAAAGTGCCCCCCCCCCCATGCGAAGTGATTCCTTCTGAGTGAACACAGTGAATCTGACTGTTGTAGATGTGACAGAAAGGCGTGTTTCGACTAGTGTGGACGTCACCGGAAAACAGGATATAACCACAGGTCAACAAGTTGTGTTCATTCAGCCAGTGCACACTGGCTGAATGAACACAACTTTTCTGCCTTTCTGTCACATGTCCAGCAGTCAGATTCTCTGTGTTCACAGGAAGGAATCACTGCACATGGCTGGGCACTGGTAATGACATTTTAAAACTTGCCCTGTTTAAGCCTGTTGGGTGCTAACTCCAGCAGGAGGATAACTCGGTGCAGGCAGCACCGATTGGTTTAGTTTTTCTCTCTACTGACAGCACTGCACATTTACAACCAACAGAACTACGTGTTGGAATTGACCGGAATTCTCCTTTAAGTGACTTTTATGGTTCAAAACATATACATTGTTTTCTTAGACTTTGTTGCCAGTTTTTTTTCATCACTTTAGGCATTCCCACTGCCATATGTGTGTCCGAAGCAGCAATAGAGCTACATAGAGTGGAATTCTCCTTTTAATGACTGAATCCAAACAAACTCCAACCCCATTTAAATGCTGCAGTTTCCTAGGCCACATTTTCCAGCAGTTGTCTCTGCATCTTTACCAATTCATGTGCGGTTGACCCAGTGCATACAGCCGCAGCTGTTGAGCTGCTCTTTAATGCCCGTACTGCTGGGAAATCAAGCTCATTGTGTTTACACCAAGACTAAAAGGTCTGCCGTTCTGCAGCCAACTGACGGTCCTGTGGTGCCACAGTTTAATGGTTAATACACAGCATAAAAGATGGATAACAAATGTAGAGGCCAGAAAATACAACAGAAAATACAGTGACAATTTTATAGGCAGGCTGGGGGAACAACGCATAGTGATGTAAAAAAAACCTTGTTGGATGTTAACATGGGGGCGTTTAGAGGGAAACATTTAACAATGTTTCATGTTAACGGCTCAATAAGTTACGATTAGCATGCTAACAAATGCAAACTTTCACCACTTCCTCAACTTTGGCCGAGTTTAAAAAAAACTGATCAAAGTGTCCAAATCATTGGAATCGCATGCACACAGGATTTGTTTTAACAGGCATTCTCTGTTGTTGATTTGTGCGTCTCCTCCTATTCACTCAGCAAGAACACTCAATTGTGTCCAGCCTGTTAAAGCCAACACAAAGTCTGTGTAGTCCACTTCCATTGTCTCACCGTGCATCCAGTCTGTGAGGGACGGGATCACCAAACTGCAGGAAGTCCATTCGATTCTCATAGAACTGAGAGACGAGGAAAACTCGCCAGTGTGTGGCTATTCATTGTGCTCCTTACACTTTATGGCAGATCTTTGAAACAATGGGTCGATTTATTGTCAGGGAGAAAATTCATATTCACTCAAATTCATAAACAGCCGCTCACTGTCAACACGTAGCGCAACATACACTCGTTCTCTTTCTATTTTTATTTCCCAAACATGATCAAATGCAGATGCGATTGCAGCTGCTGTGTGAGAACCGGAGCATTCCTGTGGACGTAGGACAGCTTTTTGTCCACTGGTCAGTGAGGCTCAACAGGACTCACGCTCGATGTCCTCGGTGCTGCTCAGGATGACGGCTCTTAAGATGCGTAAACATATTTGTAGGGTTGGATGTTATTGTTTTACGCCTCCTCGCATCACTTGTGCTTTACGAGTACTGCAAATAGCAAGTTTGTTATCTGTTTTACAGATCTCGATTTACCGCCACACAAGTTTCAGTTGCTGGTGCTCATGCTACGTTCAGGGTCGTCACGTCCACATAGTAAACAAGCCACTCTATCTGGAAGGCAGAAATATTCATATCCGCTGATGATGATCATTTTAAGCTTTAATCGGTTGATACCATTGGGCTGATATCATTGTGCGTCCCTAACAACTGTTGTGTTTGAGCCGTTTCTCTTGCAAAAAGATGCCAAACCTTTGCTGGTTTCAGCCTCTAAGATATGAGTATGCTGTTTACATTTCTTTTTTATCACTAAAAGTTCCTAATCTGTGCGTTTTGGACGGCTTGTTGTACGAAATTAACGAATTGAACACGTCACCTTGGGGGGTGGGTCTGGCTTAAACAAGTCATTGTGTCGCTACAGCGTACAAAATACTAATTCTAGCCATGTTGGGAGTATGGTGTACGTTCACACTGGTGAAATTACAAAAATGTATTTAAGATGTTGAAGCAACGGCTCTACGGCTAACGGCTTTGATGACTCCTCTGCAACAGTTACAGTAGAGACCGCACTGATTACCACTTCTTGTTCAGTACTACTCCCACAATGCTTCATGTTCCAGGCTTTCCACGCCTTTTGGCTCAGGTGCAGCACCTGAGAGGAATGAATGGAACTGAAAGACTTTTTCAGATCTAGTGATTGTACTGGGACTTCTTCAGCATGTTTGGTCTTTAAACTTTTGGGGTGTTATTTATTATCTGCTCTAGCTTTTCCAACAGTTTAGACACACATAATAATGTTTGAAAAGATGTGGAAAAAGAGACACAAACTGACTATAAAGAGACACCAAATGACCACAACCCCAAAGAAAAACAAAAATGACCAAAAAGAGACACAACACGACTACAAAGGGACACAAAATATATAGGGACATCACATTTTTTTAAATTGAAAAACATCACATTTTCTTGAGGAAGGATGACTGACGCACACATAAGTCTTCCAAAAAGCTAGGAAAAAAAGGCTGTTCTCCAAATCATGGCTTGATGTTAAACAGTCATTAGCTTGATGTGGTTGAAGAAAGCCCAGTGCTCTGAAAGACAGCTTTGTGGGACCCCTGGATTGAGTTGTCTGGATTAGAGCAGGGGTGAGATTGATTTAGGACTCTCTGCCTCCCCGTCTGTCTGCCAGAGCAGGAGATAAGAGAGCCGGCCCTGACCTCCGAGTGGGGGTCTCCAACAAGATAAGACTGATTTAGTGCCTGTAGCTCTCTCATTTCTCGTCACCGGCCTTTCTC
The DNA here is from genome assembly GCF_008692095.1 of Etheostoma spectabile. Lineage (NCBI taxonomy): Eukaryota > Metazoa > Chordata > Actinopteri > Perciformes > Percidae > Etheostoma > Etheostoma spectabile. Next base: position 26,204,823 of record NC_045752.1, read on the forward strand.
TACCTGTCAGAGAGTTTGAAAACACGCATGACATTTCAGAAAAGCTCTCCAATTTGTCAAAGCCTTTGTCCGTGTCCATGTCCATGTCCACTGTCTTTGAACAAAACAATCTCTGTTCAAGGTCTTAATATACCAACTGCTGACTCGCCTGTATGGAACCCCATATAAGACTGTCTCACTTTTTGAGCCAGATGCGCTCACATTTTTTTTGTACTCCCATGTCATTGTTTCACTTTGCCTCTGCATTTGAAACAGTCTTTAATTCAATATGCAGATACCTGCAATGGACACTAGAAATACTGCACCTTGCGTCTGCGTTGTCTCCAGAAGTATAGTGCGTTCCATTTACCATCGGTACTCGAAGCCGGAGCTGGGACCTGTTAACATGTTATTTCCCCTCTACACTGTTCACTACGGCAGAAGGTTTTTCCCGGTGTGTGCAGGTTAGCGCATGCGTGTGGTGGGGTGTGTTAGCGTGTGGAAGATGGACATGTGTGTCTTAAAACGTTGTGTTTATTAGAAGTAACATTGGTAGCAGAGCTAGTTATAAAGGTCCACCGAAGTTTGATGAAGCCAGGCCGTACGAATGTCAGGCAGGAATATCTGGACGAGGGTAACCGACCTCAGCGAAAAGAAACACGCCCTCGCTGCTGCCTTGGGGCTTGAGGGGAGAGCTGGTAAGAGAGAGCGATGGAAATACCCCAGAATACCCCCGGACTACATCATTGACTTTGGACAGCGATACAACCGGATGAAAAAGTATAATATGACGCTTCCTGATGCTATACTGGCTTTTAAGCTGTTAGACATGGCCTGTCTCGACCAGAAAAGCAGACGACTAGCTCTGACGGCTTGCACGGAGTTGAAGTTCTCCTCCATGAAGTCGGCTCTAATAAGGATTTCCGGAGGGAAAACGACAGGCTCATTAAACGGAATAGAAATGAACCAGGACGTGGCGTTTTTCACACAACAAAGACCACAAGGAAGAGGAAGACGGAACGCGACATGGCAAAGTGGACAACTAAGGCAGCCATTACTGGGGACTAATCCACTGGAGAAGTTCGGTAAGAGATCCAGATGTGCTATTTGCCAATGCACGTTTCATTGGGCTAAAGACTGTCCTCACAAGAAAACTGAACAAGTAAGAATAACTGAAGATGCAAATGTAAAGGAAGGTAACATTACATTGTTTACAAAGGCCTCCATATCAGACGCTGAGACATTTATGACTGAATCATTGGGATCTGCGATCATTGACACTGCCTGTACCCGTACCATGTGTGGGGAGAAATGGCGGTAAAGCTATGCTGATGACCTCACCCAAGATCAAGTGAACAGATCGATGCAAACAGCAACTCCTAGTTGCAGACCATTTCTGTTCGAAGATGGCAATTTGGTGTTTTCCACAAGAAATGTGAAACCACCAGCTAAAATAGGACTAACAACATGCCCCATTGAAACTGAAGTTGTCAAGGTGGACATTCCATAGTAAAACATCCCTTAAAAAGGCAGGGACCAATTTGGACACGAAAAAGGGCAGTGCGGTAATGTTCAAACAACCCATACCTCTTGAATTCACTAGCTCTGGACTAGGGCTGCACAATTAATCGAATTTTAATCGCGATCACGATTCTGACTTCCCACGATCAAATTTGCGTGATCGAGCGATTTTTTTTTTTTTTTTAAAGCGTCATTTCATAGAACGCTCCGTTTTTTTTGCAAAGCCCATCTAACGCTCCATAAACTTCAGCCAGTCAGATGTTCCCTGCAACGCGCAGCTTAGTTTCTAGATGTAGACAGTCACGGAGGACAGAGTTTGCGACAGACAGCCATTGCGTTCCATGTTGGGCGTGAGGAACATAGACATGGGGGAATGGACTTAGTTAGTAATGGTGTAGTTCATGTACATCAGCGTAGTTACATTGAAAACCTACAGCCAATCCAGCTGCAAGCAGCGCGTGCAGTCCAGAGAGATAAGGTTCTCAGAAAGCTGGTATCTGAAAAGGTGTCTCTAAGGTTTCAGCATTTAGGAAACGGTGATGCTCTACATGTTATTGTTTTCAGCGATGCTTCTCTTGGAAATCCCCCTGATACAGGGGGGTACGTTGATTGGACTTATGGGAGAAGGAGGGAAGCGTTCTCCTCTCTTAGAATTCGACGTGTTGTGAGGAGTACTCTGGCCGCGTCAGATGGAATAGACAGTGCTAGTTTTCTGTCTGAGCTCACAAGTGGACATGCTGAACAAAATGCTCACTGGTTGGTCTGTGTGACGGACAATCACTCTCTGTTTGATGCCCTCAAGTCAACAAAACAGGTCACTGAAAAACGACTCCTAACTTAATAATGTGCCCTGTTGTAGCTTCCAACTTCCAGCCATTATTATCCGGCTGTATTGGAAGCATGTGGAACACCAATTTCAAGTTTTAGATGAGGAAGATTTTGGTTTACACAGGCCGTAGTGGTGTTTCTGTTATTGTCGTCATCATTGCTCCTTTACTGCCACGCATGCTTCATCAGGAGCTGTGGTTTGTCTGTGACTTGCTCTGGTTTCTGCTGTCTGATGTTGGGTAATTGGTTTACTGCTTTTTTTCCAAGATGTACGCTAAATGTTTAAAGTCTAACTCAACGTTAGAAGGTAGTGACTGGAAAACCTTGATCAGGATGGACAGGTGCGTTTGGTCTGGCAAACCAGCAGACTTGTTTAGGACTCAAAACATAGTTCAGCACCTGGACTTGACTTGGAACTTGACTCAGACTTTCTTATGACTTGGAAGACATTGGCCTCATTCATGAAACATACACAGGTAGTAGCGTGTTTCGCAATCACCCCCTCGTCTTTGCAATTTGAATGACCGAATTAAAACGTTAGGATGAGGTGATGGGGGCTGAACGGGAGCTATTTTTGTCTTTCTGGTGCATGTGCACCAAGCAATTGTAGTTTTCTTTGCAAGTTTTTTAGGTTATTTAGATTACAGAATAGCTAACTGGAACCAGGATTATTGAGAGTAGATGGCAGGGTTTGTCCTTTACATCCCCCCCC